>NW_024610257.1:600000-785885 GCF_016920785.2 Ixodes scapularis | reverse complement strand
CATCTGTTAACCTTGTGCTTGCAGTCGAATCTTTAAAAGAACCATGAGGGCAATTTCGAAATTTTATTTGACGATTGAAATGGGTATCGGGCACATCTCGGACACTGTTTTACCAAGATCCAGCCCGAACAGAAGTTTGGGTGCCGTACCAATCAATTAAACAGTTCTGGTAACAGTTGCACCAAAAACAATGCCCTAAACCCCCCCCCCCCCCCCCCCCCCCCCCCCCCCCGCAAAGACGGCGGCAGAAAGCTCATCGTGAGGCGATTGGTTCAAACGAATGTTGCGCTCTTCGTTTCAAATTCGGTGGTGAGGTGTGATGAAAAAAAGTAACTTGAACGTCGGACAATTTTTTTAAAGTTGTAGTTTGGAATTGACAGGTTTCGTCGCGTGTATAAAAGCATAATCTGAAGCGATTTCTCCGTTTGCCACTAGTTGAACGCGTCCCGCACTGCTACCTTTGGGCGCGTAACGAGCATTAAGCAACCAGGGGCAAAAAAAAGGAAAAGGCAAGTTACAAGCGGGGGACGTTTCGTTTTGGTTTCGTATGCCGTCTCATGTTCGCTTTGCAACGAGGGAACAAAATGGGACATACGCACCACCGTCTCAAAACCAGCACAGCATACAGCCGTCATTTACTTCCACAAGTCTTCTACATTGTCACCCTTCCGCTTTGCAAACTGGCGTCTCTTCAATCATGCCGCGTTTATGTGCTGTAGTAGGCTGCGCATTGTGTTCCCATAACGGCGTTGCGTCGGCTAGTAGGGCGGAGAGTCGCTGGGCGGGTCTGGGGTGTCCTCGTAAAGCGCCAATCCAGGGTTGTGCGTCCTGAGCAGCTTCTCCTGTTCAGTCGGCATGAAGTCGCTGAACGGGGGAGCTCAAACTCGTTTGAAAAGTGTGGCGTTGTCGTCCATTTGTTCCAGATTTCCTTTATATACCGTCGTACACTATAACCAACCACAAGAACCCCGCCGAGCGGCCACTAAATCCTACCGATACCGACAGTGCTTCTCGACGTCGCTTCTCTTTCCAGAGGCGAAAACGGAAAGAAATCTATCTGAATGTTTGTTTCGGCTTCACAAATTTATTTGCAGGGGCAAAAATAAGGCACAAAGTTCTCAAAAAAAATTTAGTGGCATGCCAGGACACGTAATGCATTGAATACACCCTCTTTTAAAAACAAATGAAATTGCCTTCATGGTCCCTTCAAAAGCATGCATTTTGTGTTTTCTTTCGGTATTGGCAGTAATATTTCACCACTCCTCACCCCTCTTTTCAGCCCGGAAGCCATCCAGCGCCACCTCCTTCCTGTCCTGTGGTGCAAGAACCACCACAAGGGTAGTGCCAAGTGGCATGGGTAGAGGGGGCACAGGGCGTAGCAACTGGTGGCCGTTATACTACGATGGAAACATTTTAGTATATCGGGCACCGAGTTGTCACGCCCAGTGCCTGTTCTAGCCATACTAATTGACACTACCCTTGTGGGAGGCTTGGCACACCCCTCTCCAAACGGCCTTTCTCAAGGCCACACCAATGTGCGAACCGGTGTCGTCAAACAATGGGCCCACACATCTCCCGTGTCTCAGTCATCACTTATCAAGAGCAAACGTTGCCCCTTTGCCGCTCCGTGGCACGGTTGTTGTGGTTACGTAGGCGAGCTTGGTTCGCCCGAGGCGCAACTCCTGTCGTTTGTACAATTTGTCGAAGGCAGCCTGGCAATTTGACACACGGCGACACATGTCGTATAGACCTTTTCATTTTAGTAGTTGCCCTACCGGCGGATAGAGGGCGCTGATGCGCTCGGCGCCATTAGGTTGCTTCAATTTTATTGGTTTCGGTTTCAACACGAACGCGGCTATGTTGCTGTTTTACGTTGTTTTCCCTTAATTTTGTAATATATATTTTTATTTTTTGTGGAACAAAATTAATGAAACACTGGTACTGAACCACCTTGAAGACTGCGAGGTGTATTTTAGCCTAAATTGCGTTTGTTTGTTTTTTACCCACTCCTTTGATGATCTGATTATGGACGGTTGCGAAACGCCTGACTGATGTACAGGGAAGACTACCATCGTCTACGGCTGTACCTGATGACACCAGTTTCCAGGAAAGCAAACTATTGAACAGGATAACACGTGAATGTAAGGAAGCATATCGACAGCTTGATTAGCATTGTGCTGAATCGACCAGAACAGATGAACTCGCGAATTTACTACTCACTCTTTGGTTTTCGTGGGCACCGAACCTTTAGCGAACTTCTCAGACTAAAAACGTATTGTGTAATGACGCAGATAATTGATATAAACAAGTAGAATCGTCTCGGGCCCTTTTTTAACTCGGTACTTGAGCGTGTTTTGACAGGCCGAGTAGGAAATTTGTTCAATTAGCAACCCTGCTAAAGAACTCATTAGCAGCCTTTCGCGATATTGGCCCTAGAAAATAAATTATTTTTATATGAATATTTGCTTACTAAAGATATGATATAAGGGACAGGCCCGTCAAATTAAATCTGGCATTTGTCTGCCGTAAAATTGGCGAAATAAAATTAAAGGGCGCAGGAGGAGAAATACCCCGGAAAGTTCGGCTGAATTCGAGCGCTAGGCACCACTTCACGGACCTGTGTGAACAAACATTTATTTGTTTGAACAGATTCGCTTTGTAAATTTCGGCGTCGGCAGCCACCAGAAGTGAACCTCTATTTGCCATCAACAATCTTGGACTCAAATAATTGTGATGCAGACGTCTTTTTTTCTTTTCGCGTTAAATATTGCGAATTTCAGATACTGGCAAAAATTAAAACAGCGTGCGCAAAAAAAAAGAAAGCGACGTCATTATTGCGCATGCGCCGAACCCAAAACGCGTTTTAGATTTGCCAATAGAAACAACATTATTTTTTTGTGCGCGCTATTCTAAAACCCCCTATTGTTAGGTGTCTGTGGCAGTTTCTTAAGCGGGAAGTCCCGACCGTTGTGTTCAAATAAATTATGTGGTTGGCACTGGTTATCTAAATATAATCAATAAATCACTTAAATGACTGTTGAAATGGGAGCGAGCACGGTATACAATTTCTTAAACTTTATAAGTAAACCAATCAACCAAACATTTACGTCGCAAAAAAAAAAAAGATTAAGAACCTCATACACATGTGGGTGTGATATTATGAACAAACAAATCGCCCGATGTTGGCGTACCATTACTTCTAGCCTCAGATAAAATACAAATTAAACATTCGTTGTCTATCTCCTCCACGAGTTTCCTCCCATAATCAAAAGAAACTGTTTTCAATGTATTATGAATACAAAGAACGATGCCTTCAGGAAATACAGATAGTCTCCTTGCGCTCCTTCCGATCCAAAATGCGTGATATGAATATACGCGCTTCTTACTGAAAGTGTTCCGCCACTTTTAAGAAACAAACCTCAGTTGTCATATGGAACGTTGAACCCTCATGATATCTTAGTTGTCGAGTAGACGTATCGGACTAGTTTCCGAAGTAAGGCAAGAAAGCACGGTGAAACGCGACGAAAAACACGAATACAACGCATCCGCCACGGCGCGGAGAGGAGAGCAGAACAGCAAGTTAAAGCAACCTAATGGCTGCCACGTCACGTGATTCCAAGATGGCAGCGCCCATGCGGAGGAGGATGAAAAGGTCTATAGGGCTGACTGGGATGTACCAAAGACCTGCAGGCATTCTGCATTTTCTCTACTCTGCAGAAAGACCTGCCCTGGCAATGTGCTTGATGTGGTGGTCTCCTTCCTGCAACAGGACCCGAGGGCTCAAGTAAGGTGAGAGAAACAGTGGGTGGGTTCATCAGAGCAGATTTATTCCTAGCAATCTTGTCGAAACGAAGTCTTCTGCTGCAACCTTGAAACAAGACTGCTGCTCGGCCAGGCAACTCCTTGCGGTACCTGCATGCCTGTTGGTTCGCGAGTGCAAGCACTTAGCCATCAAAATGGAGCCCCTGGAAAACTGGCACAATCCGTGCAACTTGATACCTTCCAACAGTATGCGACCATTTGATTGCTGACCTGTGCCTTCAGGGTAATTAGATTGATTTATGTGAGAACTCCATTGTGATGGCTGCCT
The DNA here is from genome assembly GCF_016920785.2 of Ixodes scapularis. Taxonomy (NCBI): domain Eukaryota; kingdom Metazoa; phylum Arthropoda; class Arachnida; order Ixodida; family Ixodidae; genus Ixodes; species Ixodes scapularis. The sequence continues at coordinate 781,795 of NW_024610257.1, read as the reverse complement.
CCTATTCACCACGTGGGAGACGCGCTCCCTAGCAGTCAGGCTCTGCCGAGAGCCCGCACCTAATCTGGATCTGGCCCCCACAAGCCAGTCTGGGAATGGGTAAGGAGATGTGGAAAATGTGGGGAACACTGAAGGTAACTACACCAGCAAGGATATAGCAGTTGGTGCACCAGACTTGAATGCCTTGCCAGCGCCTGCACCTGCAACTGAGGGAGAGGCACGCCAAGACACAACACACCACCGATGGCTTGCAATGAACCAAACGTACGGACCAATAGAGCCTCGCTCGGTAGGAGACCTAGGTGCATGCAAATTAATCCCGAGCAGCAACATTGCTCTTCAGCACTTTTGGTCATGCACTTTTAAAAAGACAATGCAGTATTTTAAGATTATGCACCTTGCTCGTGCGTTAGAGGAAATAATTGTGATATATAACAACAGTGGAAAAGCTGGAGTAACAATTTTTGTCATACGTTTAGTTACATGTACCATATTTTCTGCAAAAAACAACCTCTATTGTACTCACCATTGCAAGCATACCCCACAACCCAGCCATGCAGTGTGACAGTGAAGCAGACATTTGGCAAAAGCAGCTATGCTCGAGAGAGACTGCTAACGCACCACAGCACCCAGTCTCATCCCATAGCACAGCACTTTAGCCATGAAAGCCATGCACTAAAAGAGTAAGGAAAGCTCTTTTTTACTGAAGCATACCTGAAGAAAGGGATATGTTGTACGAAAGTTAGTACTGATTGCGACTTTAAGGGGGCATGCAATACAAAATTTTAGCTTCTATTTTAATGAAGGACTTTAAATAGCTGAGTAGTCTGTGCTAGACACTGCAATGGAAATATGTTAGTCATGAGGCTGAATGCCACCTCAGCTGAGCACAAAAGCTTCCGTTTAATCGAGTTTCCTACAAAGCCCATTATGTTTTGTTTTTTTTACGTTTACAGAGGATCGTCTTCTGGGAATGGTTCGAGCTCAAGCAATTGTTCGAGCCTTTCTTCTTCTCTCTGAACTGCCTCTGATGCTTCCCTCTCTTCTCTCCCTCTTTCCTCTCTTTCACTTTCTTGCCTCTCCCCCATTTCTTTGCTTGTTTTCTTGTCTTCAACTGACTGTTCGATGGCCAGATCATGCGCAAAGTCTGTCACTGACCGGAAAAAACTGCATTCGCCTCTCTACATTATACTGCTTTACGTATAAGCGGAGGTGTAAGAGAGCCTGTCCAATCTCGTCCTTGTGCTCTGGAGGGCAACCAGAGGTGCGCAGGTTAGTGGCAGCCGCATGCAGAGCCTGTTCTACGGGGGTGCTTGAACTCTCCGTAGAGCAACGCTTACGCTTTCTTCTTTGGGTTCCAGGTGTCCGCGATGCTGCTGCAGAGAGCTGCCCCGGAGGCTCTGGGGTTGTAGGCAATAGCCGACCAAGCTCTCCCTGTAGAGCTGCTACGCAGGCAGGTGATGGATCGAACTCTGGCAGTTCGTCCTACGAATACGCCCACCACTTCTATGATGGCTATTCAACATCAATGAATTTTGGAGAAGAGCTCACTGTAATGGCCTCGGTGTATAAAATATTACATACATTTGTTTGCAAGTGCAGAGAAAGCTCTGTGCATTTTTTGACAAGCCCAAAGAAAAGCTCACCTTCAATAGAAATCGCATATAACAATGCTGCGTCGGCCACAAAGATCTCAAACTTTTGTTCAAAGAATGGTGCAGCCCATGCTATGCTCAAATATGGTCTCTATGTTTGATTTTAATGTGGTCGGATGGAAGATGACAAAACTGTTCCATTGGCCAATCTAAAAGCATTAGAATACTAGACCACAAAAACTTCCAAGAGCCGCATGGAAGAGGAAAAGCAGAAAAAGGGGGAGGGGGACCTTTCACAGGAATAAACGAAATTCGAACTATTTTCAATCTATCAGAGTCAAAAGCAGTCCTACTGTATGTAAGGTAGCAGTAGCACAAGACTACCAAACCGCTACCTGTCTCGATTTAAAACGCGTTCCATTTCTCTTTTTGGGGAAGTGCTCGTATGACCTGGAGGGAGGGGGGGGGGGGGGGGGGAGGGAGCTGCGAGCCGCACTTTAACACACAAAGAGCCACATGCGGCTCGCAAGCCACAGCTTGACCACCCCTGGAATAGACCCTCTTCAACACTACTGCTTTTCTCCTTTTGGGAGATCCAGAAGTGCACGGTGGAAATATGAGAAACACTTTTGTTTGTGCCCCGGTTATTCCAGACCAAGGTGTGTCGAGGAGTCGCAAGTTTCAAGACAGCTTGTAATACAAGAGGGGACAATAGGACATTCCGAATGCGAGATGATATGGTGCTAACTATGAATAAATACAATTGACCTGGTTTAGAAATTCGTTAATTAGCTTTTTCAAATGTCTGTCAGAAGACTGGTGAGCTATCTCCGCATTCCACGATTTGGACTGAGAGTCATCTCCTGGAAGCTTTTCCCAGCCGCCCAACATAGACAGGCAGTGGCAGAGTTCATTCACAAAAGACAGGGAGGGGGTATATTGCAGGGCAGACTTCTTGCTGCTTGAGCCAAAAACACCAATTCCTACAAACAGTACCATTAACAATAAAAGAGAAAAAAAAAAACAAAAGTGGGATGCACTTATCTACCTCAGTCATGTCTCTGGAGGCTTCCTGGTCAGGGCTGCATTCCTGTGGCTCTCGTGACATTGAGGGTTGTCCAATCAATTCTTGGAAAATCTCTAAATTGTTGATGAAAAGAGAGAAGGCATGTTAGCTATACCAAATGATCAACACAATTTTTAGGAACAATCTGGACGTGCAATTAATTTATATCCCCCATGAAACCTCGGCCAATACGTCATTACCTTGTGGCTGGCTGCTGCACTGACTTGTCTCGTGCAGTGCTGGTGCACATTCGTTCCTGAGTGTAAGTAATTGTAAGGAAGGATAGAAATGAGTACATTGAGTTCTGTGACTCAGTAGGATTACGAATAGCGTACCGGCGTGAAACGATGGTCTTGCCATCCAAGAAACGGCAGACATCAAAGTACTGCCACCTGGACGTGAAGACGTCCTTTGCCCCGCAGCCGCTTCGCCTGGTCTTTTTGACTTTGGTATGTTCCCTCAGGTAGTAGTCCTTCAGGTTCGTCCACTTCTTCTTGCAGACACGTGCTGAAGCAAAAATGGGTACTGTGAATGCTACAAGTTATAAATTGTGAACCAAAAGATTGCATGGGTCAATGTATAAATGTATAGGGAGGTGTTCATTATTGGCCGAAGCTGTGTGCTCGACTGCTGAGTGCATGCTGATGGCGAGCTTCCACAGTGCTTTCACAATGTGCATTCTTCACCATCAAGAGTGCCGGTCTAAGCAGCCTATATACATGGCTTGTACATGACCTCAGTCCAGCCCTCTTTCTAGTGGCCAGAAGTGCCTCAATAATGCAGCGGAAGCTACCCTCTCGCGCACGCTTTCCCCATTACATCCGACCTAGAGCCACTAAATGAACTATACTTGGAGTATCGGCACTCCGTTCCCCGATCTGCTAGTGGGCGGCGCCATCTTGGTGCTTGGTGTGCAGAGCAGACGCGACTCAGTCGTCAAAATTCGAAAATGCAACTTCCTCAGCTTTAGATATGGTGTTAGGAAGCTCAGGTAATATTGTTTTGCTCTGTCATTAACTGTTTCAGCATTTCTGGAGGGCGGAAAAGCGCTTCCTGCAATTTCAGATACACCTTCAGATAACTGGCAACCATGATTTTAAACACCAAGATAGCTGAGGTGCTGCCACTCTGAAGTGTAGCTTATTTAGTGGCTCTAATCTGACCAAGTGAGATCAGTGCAAGGTGTGTATAATTGTGAGCTCGCTTCAAGCATTGCCCTCAAGTATGTCATCGTGAATACCGTCTATAGCTTTACTGAACCATGGACAATGGCGTTTGATAGACAATGTAGGAGAAGTATAGTTTAATTCTGTCTGATGCAGGTTTTGCTATTAAGCTGTTAACTAGAAGAAAATGGGCAATGCATGTAATATATAGTAAGTGACACTTGAAGAGTTAACTGGAATCTCCTGTCCTTTCCATTTCAGCAGAGCAACAGGTGGAGATGAGGGTGGGTCCTCTCCAGCATTTGCTCTGCTAAAGTGCAAAGAGATAAGCTTTTAAATCCTGTCAAGGACTGTCATACACTCTGCCTGGAAAGCATCAAGGTCCCCTTATTTCTAAAAGAAAAAAAAAAAGTTTTTTTTTTCTTCGTTTGTAGGTGGAGAGGAAAGACGCATCCTTGTAGGTACTTAAAGTGGTGAGGTCATCCAAAGCAACCTTGGGAGAAACTCGACCAAGGTCTCTGTTCTCAATGCTGTCAACAGGATGTAACGTTCGCGCTGGTTACGGTAGTATTTTGCGGGCACCAGGTAAGTAATCGCGCGTTAAAATGTTCGCGACATTTTTATAATGAAATGGATTCATTTACATTCATGAAGAAAATAAAATTATTTTTGTAGAACATTTTGATACTAGTTCCTTAGTCAAGCAATTATAACTTCCATATCTCGATTTTACAATAAAAAGACGCTAAAGAGGCTCTTGGAAAGGAAAAAAAAAGAATTGGAGGTCAGTCCCAGAGTATTCTTTTCCCGGGAATTTAAATATCACGTTCGTTTTCACCGAAAATGTAATTAAACGCGAACAGACACAAAAATTTTCTTACGGCCGCCAAGCGCGTGTCCCTCGTCTTGCCAGATATATCCTCCCGCACTGACACCAATCGTGACGTCTTTTTCTGACCTTATCGAAAATAGGGAGAATGCGCGTGCACAGCTTTGATAAGCGCTGAAGATGCGCGAGAGCGGAGATTCCGAAAACTAATTTTATGACGTAACGTTCCGGGGAAAGGGGCTTCAACGGCACTTTGAAAAGGGTATTCTGTAAAGGATATTATGTACCCTTGGTGCGCCAAATTAGAAAAAGAATTATCTCGATATTCGTAATCCTGAAGGTCAAGCAAGGAGCCACAAGACCAAGCTCCGGGGTTTCAGCGTGCCCGCCGAGCAACGCGCTCAGTCTCGTAGCTCTGGCTTCCCTCGCACTTAATCATAAGATACCCGTCTGTCAAGTTCCCCAAGGAAATGACAACATGGCAGGTATTTCACAGGCTAGTACAAAAACCAAACACGCGTACATTTCCGGCAGTTGTAGATGGAGTGTGAGGTGTCTTACTTACCGCCATACGCCGGGTCCAGACCTATCTCCTTGGCAATCGAGGTCCAGGCGTTGTTGCGCATCGTGTTCGTCTTGTAGTTGCCACTGTGTTTGTTGTACAGCCACGGGTACCTTTCGACTCGCTGGATGAGGTCGATAATCTTCGCTGGCGTGTTGAAACAGTCGTTGACGAGCTCCGTCAGTTGCTGGCTTGTAAGCTTCCTTGGACTTTTCTTGTTCCGTTTGTGATGCTTTTGAGGACTCCGCTTCTTCGGGGAGCTGGTGGCTTGATCCCTCGAATCATCAGAGTCCGTTATTTGCGACATCCCACCATAGGTAGCAATTGCGTCCATCCTTCAGAAGAAATCGGGAGCAACTGCGCGTCCTTCGTTCTGCTTTCTCTGGTCCGCGTTCGCCTCGCGCGAAAAGCCCTCGCCTCCTCACCTTCGTGTCGTTCCCTTTCCCGTTTCGGGACTTGAAAAACGGCGGAGGCCTTGAGCGATTGACCGACAGCCAACAGAGCGTGTGAGTGGCTCTCCGGACCCACGTGATAAGCAGAGCAAGGCCGCCGTGGAGGAAGCGAGGGGGAGATTTGACGGAGGGAAGTTTCCCCCCGGGAAGAATTGACGGAGGGAAATTTCCCTCCGACGGCCGGAAGCGGATCGCGGCAGAGCGCGGCACGATTTGTCGGTGTGCGGGTTTTGTAGTGTCCTGTTTGGACACCCCTTTAGCCGACTCCTGCCGCAATAGCTTCTGTTTGTGCCTCTCTTTGCGCGGTATCCGCGCTGCTGGGCGACTCCTGAGGCTTGGCTGGTGGGAGATACAGTGGCCGGGTGTTCGTGCAGCTCTCCGCGCTTTTTCCGTCGTTCAGCAGATCGTTGTCTCGTACCGCGTCCGCGAGGCGCCGGGTCTCCGCGTCGTATGTGGGCACGCATTCCGCCTTCCCGTGGCCGTAGCCCCGGCACTGGCGACACCGCGGCGCCCGACACTGCCTCCGCATGTGCCCCAGCTGGTTACACCGGAGGCACCGTGGCGGCGTGCCTAGCACCGACACTAGCACCGTATAGCGGCTGACGCTTGCCTGGTCTATTAGCTCGTCCTTCGTGGTGTCCTTGAGCACGATGGTGACGAAGCGGGTCAAAGTTTCCACTTCGCAGTTCCCATTGCGGGCAGGGTGGTGCGATATTCAGCGCTCTCGGCAGTCTGGCCGGCGTCCGCAGCGGGGGCCGTCACTCCGTTCGGCTCCTGCCCCGGGAGATGAACATGTCGTCGCTTGACGCGCTTCCCGTCCACAAGCAGGATCAGCACCCCTCCCGGTCGGTGAGAGTATCTTTTATTCCTCCTCACCCCTTCAGAATTTCTCGGTTTGGCTCGCTAAATGTTTTCCCATTTTCACCAAATAAGCCCCCTTCACCAAGTATATTAATATAGACATTTCTAATTGCGTCAGTGTCACTGCAAGAACGCGAAAAACCTTTGTAATGGATTTTCTGAATGAAGAGACATGAAACTAAAAGTTGTTCGCCAGAAAAGGCCAAGAGCTTCGTGCAAAGACAGCTCGAATCCGGAGGCCACACCCGCCGGCTTTTGGGTGGCCGAGGCTGTCGGCTGCCCCCTGACGGGAGGGGTTGAGTCGTTGTTTTTGAGGGGCGGCGCAAAAGGAGACCCCCTTTTTTTTTTTTTTATTTCTCGTTGAGCGTGGCGCGCATGGTGTGTGCGTACGAGAGCGCGATAAGTGCGGTGTAAGCAGCCGGAGGTGCTGTGGGGAGTTCCTCTGGTATCAGAACACAGACCACTTGCGTTCTTCTTCAGGTATCGCCTGAGCAAATGTTCTAACGGATGTAGCTTTTCAGCTACCGTTCCTCGTCAGACAACGCTGAGCAGTGTGCAAAAGGGTTGAGTGTGAAATTGCTTTGTATATTTATTGTAAATAAATACAGTTCTTGTTATTAATAAAAAAAAGAAAAGGTAGCGTAGCTTAGTGGTAAGATGTCGACTTCATACGCAGTGGACCCGGGTTCAATCCACAGTGTGCGCTTACTCTTTTCTTTTTTTCTCGAACTTTCTCTTTTGTTGGGACATTTGTTGATGTTTACGCAATTTCTTTTTAACGATTAACACTGAAAAAATCTAATGTCGACGAAACTTCGCTGAACTTGGGACTCTAATTCCGGAGGTGGATGGGGGACTGCGGAGCTTGGGTTGCCAGCTGGACGCAAGTCCTTCTAAAAGAGAAGGCAGGAGTGCTCTTCTCGTGACGTCGCGAAGGAAGGCTATCGCGGCGCACGTCGAAGCGAAGGCAACGCTCGTGTATCGACCATCGTAGTCGTAACGCGCTTTTAGTCACATACGGGTGTCTTATTAGCTAAAAAGGTCTAAAAAACACTTTATTACATGGGCAACACATTACACCGCTAAATTATCAGTATTAAATGGCACGAGGTATGCTTATAAGACTGTATTGACCAAGGAAGCCCGTAAAGAAGTCGAAAACATGGAGTCTCGCACATATTGCTGTGGGAATGCATATTTTATACAGGAATGCTTTGACAAAATGTCGAGACACGCAGTGATTGGACACAGCAAAACACATCATATAAAAATCAGGTAGACGTAGTCAACTCGGGCACGGCTAGACCAGTGTCACTTACAATCATGTATGCGATATGTTATCGCGTGCATCCACTGAATTCTTGCATTATACCCTGGCCACATGGGAAAATTAATGTAATTTCGATTGAATTAATAAAGGGGTCGATAAATCAGCTTGCAACGCTCGTATAATTACTCAAGACCGCGGGCTGATTAAATGTCATGTAATTTAATGAAAATGTATTAACTTTTTCGTGTGTCAGCGGTACTAAACTTACTATTTAGTCAGCTAATTTGCACCCCCCCCCCCCCCCCCCACCCCCTGGGCTCGAGCTGCCTTAGAACAAAATATAACGCATTTTGTGTACAATAGCACTATTACCTTAATACAGTTAAGATTCTAGTATAAACGCGGCAAAGGCAATAAATAACATTAGCATAAATAAACACGTAAGCACAAAGAACCCACTTTCAATAATCACACGAACTTGTTGTTCACGTTCCAGTAAAAACTAGATTACCATGCATATTTACAAATATCGACGCAAGTGAACGCGGATAGCGACGAAGAACCAAAGTCCATTCTATCACGATATTTAAAAAGAAAAAAACGAACAAAAAACGACTGCAGCGCTCTAGTCGCGTTCTACATTACCAAGCAAGCCCGTAATTAAGTTGTTCGTCACCTGTCCATCGTATCCATCCGTCACGAAAACATTTTCACACCAACTCCTAGAAGTCTTTCTTTTTGTCGGGAGAGAGAGGTCTATCGATAATCGACCAATGGCATCGTTGACTAGTTGCCACACATGTCACTCAAACCGTAGCATGACTTGTTCTGCGAATCCACGTAAATGCCGTAGTATCAAGTGAACACGAGACTGCGGTGATGACAGAAAAACGACGGGAAGGAAACAAGTCTCTACAGAACACACGCACGAGGGCAGCAGCGAAAAAGGCTTAAAGGTGTCGACCCATCTCTTGCTCGTGTGCGCTCCCTGCGGCGATGACTGGATTTTTTTTTTCGGTTTCCTTCCCTTCTGAAATGTCTTAGTGTCCCTTTTCAGACAGTCAACAGCTCACACACAACGTAAATTTACCAGAATCGGAACCCGTATGAGGGAAGAAAGTGTCGCACCCGGCCGGTTCATTCGAAAAGTCTGGGGTGCTGCGGGACTGCACGTAGTCCCGCGGTTACGGGGATAATCATAAATGTAAACTTGGTACTTTCAACCTTGGAAACGCATTGTATATTACTTTCTATATATATATATATATATATATATATATATATATATATATATATATATATATATGTATATATATATATATATATGGGTGATTTCATCTCAACTCAGGCACGGATTTAGGGTCGAATTTTTAATTTTGACGAAAAACATATATGTTTTGGGGCAGTTCCTATAATAAAAGAAGACGCAAACGGTAATTTCGTCGGATTTTTTCTTCTCAAGTTATGGACCGTTGAAGCGGTCAAGGTGGAAATTGATGTTTTTCCAGCCTATCGGAGGTGCCATATTTCACTCCATCGCTTTTCCCTACTTTTTACGCTACATCAATATAACTTTTTGGGAACACTCTAGACATAGGCTTTCTTATGCTAATTAAGCGTCTAGGTCATAACATTCTTAATGATTTTTTTTCTTTGTCAAACTGCCTCTCTCTGACGATATTTGACGAAGTTCAGCAAGCTGTGCTGTGTGACCTAATCAACATATTTTTATGATCTTTATATCGCCGTAAAGCACCAATTATGCTCTTTCTTTTGAGCATAATTTCAATTTTTTGCCACAAGTATATAATGCGCTACATGTGCCTGAAAAACTAATATTTCGAAAAACTAGCAAGTTTAGAGTCGATTTTCTAAAAAACCCCACTTTTTATTTTTTTCATTTTTTATTCACAGTTAGTTAATATAGTAGTCTATCAGGAACTACCAACAGAAATTGTAATATATTGTTTGTATGGCCGCTATTAAGACTCGAATCTCGTGCTATGAGCGTTTTGAACGGGACTTCGCACAGGCGCTCTGCTGAGCAGAATTTTGGCCTATTTAAGATTTTCTATTTACCGTTAGCAGTTATCTAATATCCAACCATAAACATTTAAAAAAATTTTGAGTAGTGCTCTTAAAAACAACTTACTTAGAAGTCCGTATTCACAAGTGCGAGCGCATCTTTGTCTCCCACTACGGGGGAATGCAGATCGTTAGAGAAGTCCTCTGAGGCCTTTTGCTTTTGGCTCCGAAATTTTACAGATGCCACCCCAGTCAGGCGGCGTGTATAGAATACTTTATCTTGAACATCACGGGGCTACCGCCTCTATCTTCGTCGGGTTCCTGGAGCCTCTAAGGATTATGCCTTTGGATGCGACCGACACGGAAACCCTGATTGTCGGGAGAACAGACGTTTCGAGGTTAGAGTTTAGGTCGCAAGCCCCCCTCTGTCTCTTCAAGCTCCCCTCCTCGTCCTTCTAACACAACCGTGCCACTAATCCGCGGGCACTAAAAGAGACACCGCTGCTGCGTGGCACTCAGATTACGCGCGAGGTGGAGAGCGAATGTTTAAGTATGGATCGACGGGAAGATTGGGGACCCAAAGGAAGCCGAATCTTCGCACGTCGTCTAACTGATAATAGCCTTCTCGGTCCCTTTCTGGCTCTTTACTTGAATTCCTAATGGTGAATTCCGCTCGCAGATCTCGAGCGCTCCAAAAGCGCTCTATTTGGAGCGCGCATATTCCGCTCGCAGATCTGGCTCAAGTTGGTCATCTTCCGCTCGTAGATCTCTGGCAGCGCCCGCTCCACGGAGCGCCCCAAACTCCGCCGAACTTGCTCTGCGGGATTTCACAGATCTCTCCGGAAATTGACAGAGCGGCCCACGTGATTTCCGTCTAAATCGGCGGTGCGCATGCGCGGCGAGGTTGGAGAGATCGGCGGGCCGGTCGGTGGAGTTGGATCTGTTCGGGTGCGTCGGTTGTTTACTCTGGACTGTGACGGCTCGAACGCTTCTACCTCGCGTAGATCAGGGATAAAAAGCCGGGAATGTGGAGCGTGGCAAATCGTAAGCGCTGACATCTGTGATCACCGAAGAAGAACGAAAAAAAGAACGACAGAAAAGCCGGAGGCAGACGCAAGGTTAGGCCTATTCATTCTGCAGCCAGTGATTGTTTACCTTTTTACACTGCATTCCATCGGCGTTTTCCCGTGAAATAAAGCAAGATGTGGTTAGGCAACGACCGCGCAAGTGATGGTTTGTTACCTCTGTGTTTATTAAAGTCGTACTAGCAATCTGAACTCCACCGCTGGCAATCGCTGTCCGTGCCCCGCCGCTTCGAGGCGGCCGAAAGGTATGTGACGGTGCCGAACGCGGACGTCTTCGCTATTTGTGACATGGGCGCCGTGGTACGTATAATTCCGCCCGGCCTGTGTCGCGTGTTACTTCTGCAGCTAAGCAGTGACAGTCGTCACTGGTCGTCGGAAAGATCAGCCGGCTGAGGCGTTGGTGGGCTGGTCAAGTTCGAGCAGCGGCCATTTTGAACGGCGGAAGGAGAAGGGGTGGGGAGGGGTGTGGGGGAGGTCGCTCCAAAAATGCAAGTTTATCTTCCCCTCGTCGATACGGAGCGGGTCCCACGGAGCGGAATTTTGCCTCCCTCGCGGATTTTGGAAAGCGCTCCAGATCTACGAGTGGAATTCACCATAAGCCACGGCGGAAAGCTGGTACTCATTCTACCTCCGTGCTGTCTGAGCTGGATGAACTTAAAACTGCTCCTGCTTTCAGAAAGCCAGAAGTGTTCGTTACTGCCATGGCTAATACATTATTCAGTTCAGACCGCAAAGTGTGCGCCGACTATTCAAGGAGACACAAGAGAAGAGTGTTTTACGGACGCCATTTTTGTCAAGTCTCGGAGCTAAACCCAAGTTTTCTTAAGCAAGTTCTACCGGCTGAGGACGCCCAGCGCGTAAGCCCTGGAGATGTTCTGTGCAATAACTGCTACACAATGTTATTGGGTCAGATTGAAGAACATAAGCAATTACAGGAAATGTTGTCATCAAGCTCATCGTCATCATCCCTGAAACCAGCGGACACATCATTCGTTGACGAGGAAGCCCTGGTCCAAGGAGTGTCTGAAGCAATTGATGCTGCCGAAGTAAGTGTGACACCACTTAAACTCCCTTCTAGCGTGACCCCACGAAGTCGTACCGGCTATGTTAAGCGAAAAAAATCCGAGATAACCGCGGACTTCAAAAAGAAAATTGGTCGTAAACTAAGTGACGTGTGCGGAGAACCTACGGGCACAAAGAAGATCCATACTCCTCGTGCTCCGACTGCATGGGTCAGCAATTTACGAGCAGCGCACGTCAAGAGCGCGTCGCAGCAAGAACGCTACCGCCTCTTAACTCTTTCCATCTAACCTCAAAAAGAAAGATATCCTGAAAGCAATTCCTGAAGTGACGAAGCATGCTTTGGACCAATCAAGAAAGCTGAAAAAAAAATGGGGGTCTGGGCGTCACCTGACCCATACCAAGGACATGCTCTCAACGAAAACCATGTCGCTCTTGCGTTGACTTACTACACATCAGATGCGAAAGACTGCTCAAGACAAAGCCCGAACAAAAAGGATGTCATAAGGCTTTTTATTGATGGTCAGGAAGTCTTCGTCACGAAGCGATTTATGACGAGATCTATTAGGGAAACCTACAAAGAATTCAAGGCGGCCATTCCCAAGTCAAAAATGGGCCTAACAAAATTTTATTCTCTTCGGCCCAAGTGGGTTAAGAAACACTCTGTACATGAAGAGTGTGTGTGTGTATGCTGCGCCAACTTCATACTCTGTCTGACATCTCTGTCAAATGTGGCGGGGATGACCATGATCTTTGAAGACGTCCAGAAAATGTTTCTTTGTGAAAATCCTTCCCAAAACTGCTTCTTGCTGCGGTGTGAAGCCTGGTCGAACCGGAAGGACATATACCTCGAGATGGGGATGAGCGCTGAAGATGAACTGGAGTTGGCACTGTGGGAATCTGCGGGCGAGTTGGTAAAAAAACATTTGGAGGCCACTGCTTTTCTTAACGAACTCAACAAGTGGGCGAAGAAATACATAGCCCACTATTATATTCGGCGCGCACAACAGAGCAATATGGCTTGAAAAAGCAAATGTGAAGCCACGTGTCGTAGTCCTCCACTTTGATTTCGCCGAAAACTGGAGTATTGTGCTCCAACGTGCAGTGCAGGGATACCACTGGAAAACCAAGATGGTGACAGTCTTCACCTGCGTTGCGACGACCACGAAGGGAACACTAAGTTTCGGCGTCGTGAGTGACGATACCTGTCATGATTCTGCACACGCGCTCTTTGCGCTCACAATGATTGAAGACAGGCTCGAGGAACTCTTGCCCGTTTTTTTGGAGCTAGTCTATGTTTCGGACGGCGCTCCAAGCCATTTCAAAACTCGGCTCCAAATACACGAATTTTAGAAGAAGTTTGTTGTCAGCAGGTGGATATACTCGGCGTCAGGGCACGGCAAAAGCGCGTGCGATGGAGTGGGTGGTGTGCTGAAGCATTATGCGTCACTGCATAACTTGAAAACAACTGAGCTGAGCTCCATAACTAACGCGCGTACGTTCTTTGAAGCTCTCGGCCAGAAAATCAAGGGGATAACGCTTCTCTTCATCGACCAAGAGGAGCTGTCCCGTTATCGGGAGCTTAAAAGGAAGGAGTGGGAGAAGGTAACCCCATCGAAAGGCATCCAATCTTCTCATGTGTGGAGCAAAGCAATGGGGGAAGGGGGAGGTGATGTGATCCTAGAAAGAGTTTACCAAACCCCAGAATAGACAGGGCTAAATGGTGGGACCGTGAAAAGGCCGGACCGTTTCAACAGTGCGTTCATCCTTGTCCCCTGTGAGTGAGCGTTGTGTGATCAGACGACGCGCCAAAGACTTTGACACTGAACTGACTGCAATTTGGACAAAGCGAAAACTGGCTCAGAATCGCATCAACCTATTGTCTCGAATGTGCTACGTCGAAAGATGACTATCCCTATCCCAGGTGTTTCTCAATGTTTTTGTGTGAGCAGCGCCGTGTAGTATTGAAAAGGTACTGCGTCGTCTATCCGTAAACCAGACGGAATTTGGCGGTGTTCAATTCGTTTTAAAGTTTATATTTGTATTAACTTTGAGTGTATTTTATGTTAATTAGGAGTATATGAGACATTTGGTCAACACATTTTGATATATTTTATGAAATTAACATGTTTAGGCTACAACATGAAATATAATTACTTCCCTTCTCTGGTTACGTGTCGCATCTTGAGTTTAAAATTCCGAACTTTATATGTAATTGCCATATTTTCTTATGTCAAACAGATATGCAGTGCATATACATATGTGCGATTTACTATCTGACGCTTAGGAAGTACGGTCTATTTTGTGCACATACGGGCTCTTTCGTAAAATAACGAGCATTTCGTGGCGTGTAAGGACGAGCATTTCGTGGCGTGTAAGGCTTCAAATGCGTTAGTCATGTGTTTAGGTTTCATTTCTATTTGCAGTGATTCATGCCAGGTTACTTAGACTTTTCCCTCGTGACTTAAGTTTGTCCGTGAGTTTAGATGTTACGTACTTCTCCGTCAATACACAAGGCGAAGCTCACACACCTTTCAAATCACCGCAGTGCCAAGTAAATAAATATTGTAAGGATAAATATTGTTACTTGAATTGCTTTTACGCTCAGATATTGTGGTAAGTACTAACATTAAATAGAAAACTTTACATTGGCCAAAATTCTGCTCAGCAAAGCGCCTGTGCGAAGTCCCGTTCAAAACGCTCATAGCACGAGATTCGAGTCTTAATAGCGGCCATACAAACAATATATTACAATTTCTGTTGGTAGTTCCTGATAGACTACTATATTAACTAACTGTGAATAAAAAATGAAAAAAATAAAAAGTGGGTTTTTTTAGAAAATCGACTCCAAACTTGCTAGTTTTTCGAAATATTCGTTTTTCAGGCACATGTAGCGCATTATATACTTGTGACAGAATATTGAAATTCTACTCAAAAGAAAGAGCGTAATTGGTGCTTTACGGTGATATAAAGATCATAAAAATATGTTGATTAGGTCACACAGAACAGCTTGCTGAACTTCGTCAAATATCGTCAGAGAGAGGCGGTTTGACAAATAAAAAAAAAAATCATTAAGAATGTAATGACCTAGACGCTTAATTAGCACGAAAAAGCCTATGTCTAAAGTGTTCCCAAAACGTTATATTGATGTAGCGTAAAAAGTAGGGAAAAGGGATGGAGTGAAATATGGCACCTCCGATAGGCTGGAAAAACATCAATTTCCACCTTCACCGCTTCAACGGTCCATAACTTGAGAACAAAAGATCCGACGAAATAACCGTTTGCGTCTTCTTTTATTATAGGAATTGCCCCAAAACATATATTTTTTTCGTCAAAATTAAAAATTCGACCCTAAATCCGTGCCTGAGTTGAGATGAAATAACCCATATATATAACAAATTATACAAGACCGCGCTTTTAAAACGTATATCAATGTCGGATGAACACGCACGAACACCACCGCGCCGCTTGGCAAGAAAGTTTTTTTTTCATGCCGATACGAGATATTTTCTCACGTAGTTGCGCCATGGCCTTCCTTCCTCCGACATTGTTATGTAAACACGCGGAGCGTTACGGCCTTCCCTTCTTGGAGGTGTTGCTCGACGCCGCGAAGTGAAGGAGGAGGAGGAGGAGGAGGAGGAGGAGGGAGGGAGGGAGAGTGAAGTGGGTTGCAGTTTTGTAATTAGCAGCCGCACAGTGTCACCGCAAAGCGGCGTGAACGCAGGCGGGAGGTGTGTTAACGCGCTCCCGAGTGATACACGAGCCGTTTGGATTCAAAATTTAAGTTCCCGCGCGTTGCTGAGCAGTCAATCCGGCGTTAACGTCGTTGCTAGGGGGTCTATCGCTAGCGCCGTAAAATTATGCTTCCCGGATACACACAGCCGAGTCCTCGCAAACGCGATTGCGTTCTTTTGAAAGCAAAAGAAAAAAGGAAATGCTTTCAGCACGGGGTAGCATTTTTGGCATTTTTGGCATGGTGTCGAAGTTATATAACTTGACCCGCCGAGATGACTGAGGAGGGGCCCTAAGCTGGACGCATGGCGAAAACAACGGCGAGAAATTTGGCGGCCGCGACTGGCCAACGCCACACTTGACCTTGGCACTGGCTAATCATAGCCGCCGAATTTCTCGCCGACTTTTCCGCCAAGTGTCTAGATTAGGGCCCCAGGTAGGGCCGGTGTCTAGCGTGCACTTCGTTGGCGTGCCTTCTATCTCGACCGTGACTGTACATTTACTTTATTCCGCAATGGTGTTTACTGACAAGAATTCTAACCAAGAGCCCTTATCTGAATCTTCGGTCGTTATCTGGTGCACGTAGTAGCTCGCTCTATTCTTCGCTTGCTTGTTTCTTTTGCATTGACATACTCTGGCAAGATGGTTGGGCTTGCCGAAGTTCATTCTGTTTTTTCCTAGCGCTGGGCATCGGTCATCGCGATGCTGGAAGGCATATCTGGAGCAGGGTTGTTCCTTGGTATCCGCTAAGGAGCTAACTTCCTGTGGTTCAGATGAACCTTGAATCTCTAGGAACTGTTTTATGATCGTGCTTGCGAGCTTTACAATATCAACTGTCTTGCCGTAGGTCGGATTTTTTTGTTTTTCTTGTAGCTTCAAGTCTCGAACTCTCAATAATATTCTGCTGCGGAGCATCCTCTCTTCAAGCTCGCCAAACTGGCACCGCTTGTCTAGTACTCTCAGGTACGTTAACCGAACACCGAAAGTCTCCCCTTTCTTCTGGTTTGGCGTTCCAAAGCGAAATTCATGATACGCAAGGTTAAACGCTGGTCGAAAAAAGCTTCAAATTTGGTTCTCAGGAGTGTGACGTCGTACCTAGCTCTCTTCTTCGTTGTTGAAGGTAAACGTGCTGTAGGTTCTACGTGCTTCTTCGCCTATCCTCATAAGCAGTGTCGCTGCTTAAACCTCTTAGGGCCGGTTGCACCAACGCCGCTTAGCGCAAAGCGGAGCTTACCCTGCTGGAAATGGCAGGCCTGTTCCAATTGAAATGCATAGCCAAAGCCTATGACCATGAATGTGATATTGGCGCCGATGAGAAAATCCGATGTTTTGCACATTGGTGCAACTGGAAATGCTGCAGAGAAGCCGCAGCACGGGGGAAGGCCAAAGAATCGGTTGAGGGGAAGTCAACTTTAGGGGGCAAGCGCCATGATGCCAATTGTGTCAATGTGCACGACACTCAGTTTGCTCATTGACGCTCATTGCAGCCAGTGGCGCTATGTGGCAGAGCCATTGTACGGGAGATAGCAAAGAGTCATGCACTGCAGAGAAGTGAACTCGGTGCAGTATGGCAGTGACAATGCTCAATCGCCAAATTAGCACACCCTTGCAAAAATTTTCTATGGGACCGATAGAGATTTTTATGCGATCAATAGGATTTCATCGTACCGATGGGCATTTCTACTGGGCCGATAACAAGTTATATCGTACCAATACAGACTTCTCTTGTACCATTAGGAACTTCTGTGGGACAAGCAGGAACTTCTATGGAACAAGTAGAAACTTCTATGGGAACAACACGAATGTTTTCTGGTCCGGAATACAAGTGCCTATTGGTCCTTCAATAGGATCAATAACAAGTTGTACTGGTTAAACTGAAAGCTTCATTGGTGAAATGGAATGCATTTCGGATCGAGAACTTTTAATGGTCGACTGGTTAAACAGTATGCTTAGTGGAGAAATTAGAGTTGTTATATACTAAAGTTTTATGTTTTGAGCACAGGAAAATAATTTTTGCCGCAAATATACCCGATGGCAGGCACGCAGCCAGGATTTTGATTCGCCCATGACAAAATACTGTATGAGGGGGAGGGGGGAAAGGAGGCCCCACCAAATGAAAGGTTTGGGAGGAGGGGGGGGGGCCCATGGTTCCCCCCCCCCCGTGCAGATACGTGCGTGCCCGATGGGTTCCTCTCTGTCAAATAAACATTTTTTTTTAGCTATATAACTTGGGTTGGGCCATGTAGACACTAATTAAATAAAACACTCGGTTAATAAAGTGAATATGAACTCTTTTTTGTCACGTGTTTTAGAATTTCCTGATTACGTACTGTCCTCCTTCGTATTATAAAACATGCGGCTGCCAGTAAAACATAAAGAAAAGACTATGGGGAACGGGAACATTGTGTGTGCACATAGTATGCACAAGATTCATGAATAATTATATATAGGCAAGCCACGAAATTCAGGTATCATCGGAACTCTGCAGTTTTAGCGGTGTATTCTGTCCTTTTGTTTTCCAGGATGTTTCAGTAACAGTAATAGCGTAAACGATTGCACCAACTGGATTATGTATTCACATTAGACTTTGCTCCGTTTTATTCAGTTTTACCTGGTTTCGGAGTGGAACGTTCTCGTTTTTGTATAAATTTCGCTCCAGAACCGAGCAAATCAGAGTAAAACCGGGTCAAAAACAGAATAACACTGACTCAAAAATCCTATTATCATCTTTCACGATTGATCCAAAGCTCTCAGACTTCCGACGTCGGGACTTTAAAACTTTGGCGGAGTTGGCGAAAAAATGCGATACTTCAGGCTTCCATTTTGCCATGTGAACGTATCCTGTTTGAGCCCTAGCAGAGGCTACGCGCTCGTTCTGGGGCGGCAGATCACGTGCACATTCTATCGTGGGCATGCTTTTTATTAACAGAAAAGAAAAGCCGGTAGTGCCGAATAACATCCAATAATTATTAACACCATAGAAGTCATTAAAAAAAAGCACATAAAATGCGCGCACACACACACACACACACGAAATAAGGATGACCTTCCCGAAATTATGAGTGCACCTTGTTTCACGCACAGTAAGTGTCAGGCAGCGCTTTCCACTTTGTAGTTGAGCAAGGAAGTTCCTTTTTGAAAGGCATTTTACGCGCTTGTTGGCAGTTTGGGCCTTTAGTTTGGCTTCTGGCTTCCCAATGTTGTAGTTTTCCTTGATGCCGTGAAGAGTGTACACTCCAGCAATGAAGTTTTCGACATTCAAAAACCCTTCATTTTGCGTCCAATTAAAATGAAGGCCAGCCGAAACAGGGTACGTCAGACTCGTTACATTCGTCTTTGGCAGTAGCCTTTTCGGAAACTTGGACAGGAAATTGGTCTTCAAATCTCCCGTCACTTTCACAATTTTATCACTTGTGTCTTCACTAACTGGCCCAGTACTGTGACCGCTTCTGGTTTCATTGGTACTACTTAGTTCACGGGGAGTTTTTGTCTCACCGTGTTCCGAGACAACCGAGCTTACAGAAACTGCTGTCGGCGACGTCGGTTCTGGTCCCTGGCCTGTTGTAGCATTTTTCAGGACACAACTTCGTCTCAGGAATGTTGTCCTTGGCAAGCTGGGTATACTTAGTGGCTCCAAGTATATTTTTTTGTTTGGGTTCATGGTCGCACAGCGCGACACCCTACGTGTCTCAAATCCAAATTTTAAAATTCGCACCGACGTCGTCCCGCAGCAAATGCAATTTTCTAATTAAAATGACAAATAAAAATTACTCCGTTATAAGTTTAATATATATTCAGTATTTACATTTGACAATTAAGTAATACTATAATTTTTAGAAACGTTTATTATTTTCTTAAGTGCATCAGTCACACTTGCGGGCTTGCGGGTTACACCACGTGACAATATAGAGTGAGCTGGAGTCAATAGAGTGAGCAGTGGGGTCACCCGCATGCATAGCCCGCATGACATATAAAACCAAAATAAGTTTTCCAAGTGCAATTTATGCAAATTTTTTGCTAAATTAAGGTCAATAAGTAATTTTTTTAAGTATTCGTTTACTTCAGCAAACAAAAACAAGAGTTAGAACACGAAGTATTATAGTCACGTGATACATCCCCCGCCTCAGGAAGTGGCCCGACGTGATAAACTGAACGGTCCGGCCGGAGGACAAGGAAGCGTGGAAGATGAACCGAACCTGCCGAAGCAACGTTCGCGGGAAGTCTAACCGCTTGGAGCACGTTGCAGAGTCGAGACCAGTTGAGCGGCCGGAATTTTACAAACGATTATGCAAGCGTACGTCTTGAGGACGACCATGAGCCACATATCATCTCAAATTTCTGCCCGTCAAGCCTTGTGACAAAACGGAATCTGACTTCTTCAAGGCGCGGATCCTAAAGTAGTTTGGTAAGTTCTAGTCTCCACACGCGTTGTGCCCAGTCTAGTGACCATCTCCTTTAAGTTAAAAATTGCAGCTTTAAGCACAATATGTGGGAGTAACTCTCGGCGCCGGTTATTTCAGGATCGCAGAGTGACGCGGAAACCCAGTGACGGTAAGCGGGTGCTAGTACCTCCGACGAGATGTGTGACTGCCCGGGAGGGCTGGAGGAAGCTTGTATGAGACAGGTAATTGTAATTTCATTTTCGCGCTTGCGAAGCAATTCATAAGAGGTATTTTAAATTTGAGATTTTCTTTAGTTATGCCGCCACAAGTACAAGGAATTTCATTGATAGGGGTGCCGTGTGTTTGTTTTCATATGCCCAGAAACTAGGTAAAGGTTATGTGTTTTAACCATTTCGTCGTTTACCCTGAGACTGGGGGGTTTTTGAAGAGCAGAAGTAACAGAAAAAACAGACAGGTCTCAAGACCTGTCTGTTTTTTCTGTTACTTCTGCTCTTCAAAAAAACCCCCAGTCTCAGGGTAAACGACGAAATGGTTGACTTCTACCGCTAGCCTGTACTTTGACTCTTTTCTCGTTAATGTGTTTTAACATTTTTTCTGTGCTGATAGGCTTAAGGTTAGAATGAATTATATCTGTCAAGGCGTGGCGCAGTCTGTGTCTATTTGGAGAAGAGGTATGTGTGCGTGTGCGTGCGTGCATGTTCGTTTGTTTGTTAGTTCGTTGGGGGAGAGAGAGGAGATGAAGAAGAGGAGGAGGGTGAGGGATCACGTCGAATCATTCAAATCGTTAACTCTGACAGTAATGAGGTAAGAAGGATACCTGCTAGTTACACCGGTTCGGTTTTGTGCCAAACTCAAATTGCGTTTTGCCGCGTAAATATTGCTACAATTTTTTTTTTCATCAACAAAATTAATTTTGAGGCATGCCGTTCACAAATAGGACCCCTGTTTTCAATCCCAGTCCAGGTTATTCGCGACTCCAGCGAACTATAGATGGCGCGCTGCTCAGGCAAAATTGGGACGAAAGAAGGTCGTTTTCGTTGTTCAGCATGCGGACCATCACATATTCCTGCACTGCAGTGTAAAATCGGTGTTACATTTGAATGCAAAGCGATTTTTTGACCCTAGAAATGTTCGTCTACTCAGTGCGTAGGAAGGACCCGGTGGAATCATTAAAATAATTACTGGAAACAATGTTTGTTTCTATGCTGCCTACGAGAACCAAGCAGCGATAGCAGACAACAGAGTCGGGACAACCTCCTCTCCTGAGCTTCTCGGCGCTGCCGCTACGCGGCGTCGATTTCGCTGGAGTCACGAATATTGCGCTGGTAAATTTCCTGTACATAGTGCTGCTTCAAAGATGAACTGAAGTTTATGTCTTCTATGTGTGCATTGGCAATGGCATGAGGCTCAACAAGACTTCACACACGAAAGTTCTCAAATAGAAGAGGGAATCAATGTTCATCCGGTAAGGTTTGGTAATTATCTCCGCCACAGATGGCCTCCTTGGCGAATTGTAACCGGCAGACCTTCAAACCGCAGAAAGGCTAAGCAAAGCCACAACTGGATGCAGCAAGACTAAAAGCTTTATAATATACTGTAAGGACTATGGCTTTATAATAAGCCTTTTATAGCAAAACATACTGATATGAAAAGCGTTGTTTGTGGTTATTTTAAAGTGGTATATGGAAACTTCGTCGTATTGTATTAATTCTGGTTCACTGCACAGTTAAAAGGTTTGTCTTCGTTTGCTGCCAGAGAAATATAGCTTGCGATGAACTAAATCAAAGTTATGACTGCTGGTGTCATGTACATATTCGGAACTTTTTTGTATTAAAATAATTGTAATCAAGTGTTTTTATGGGTTTTAGCACTGTGATTAAGATACGTCAATGTGTTTTCTAAGAAAGACTACTAATTTGCAGTTTGTATCTTCTAAAATATTTTGTAGATCTGAGCATGTATTCATACCTGAATATGTGCCAGGCATTCCCCAGTATGTGTATAATTGTTTACTAGGCCTGTAAGCTTCCCCACTACATCATTGCCGCTATGTTAGCGCTTCCCAGCTATTATTCGAGAGAGATAAGTGTTTCTCATGATCAATTAGGTTGAGATTGTTTAGCGTTAATGTTTTTGAGTCCCCCATTTTTAATTCCTGACAGAGCGCTTTAATGTCCGTTTATTTTTGGTTTGCCGCTATTTATCACCACAAGCAAAAACATCACGCCACTGGGATTAACCCGAAGCTCACCTCATGATTAACGACGCTGCCGTCCACTGTCTTAAGGTGGGCCTACGTTCATGGGTACTTGCCTAGTGGTTCTGGAGTTGATGTTGCTGAGATAACCGAGATGCCCATTTCTACGATGGCCTCTGTCAGCATCATGGTCAATTACAGCTGGCCCGAGCCCGAACCAGGCCAATCAACGTGCTGGCCCGAACCAGGCCAATCAACGTGCTGGCACGAGCCCGGCCCGGGCCCACAGTCAAAAGTCTGAGCCCAACCCAGGCCTGGGCTTTCGGGTAAGCCCAAGCCCGTGCCCAGTGGTATAATCTTTAATCCCATTGCCATATTGAGATAAAGACGTCAAAATTCCTCAGTTTAAATGTCGGAAGTGCCTCAATAAGAGCAGGTATAAATATTAGTAGCAAATTTAATGATAAAAAAACTGCGCCGACTTTACTCAACAAGATTAACAGTTTAATCAAGCGTTTCGTCTCCCATGCAGGGAACATCATCAGTGAAACCTTCAAGCAGGAATGAGCGAAAAAACTTCAACAATCTTATTTAAGCAAGTCCGCGTAAACATCGGGGGAGGGGGCCGCGGTTGGAGTTGCAAGCTGATGAGTCACTTCAGATGAACCATGATTCCACCAACCTTCGTGGACCCCACCTTTGTTCACACGCCAGAGCGGACGCATTCTCAAAGTCGAAACTGTGACCCATATTCCAACAATGGTCTACGAGTTCCGTCTTCGCTGTGTTTGTTTAGGCGAGTGCAGCGCTTCCAGCCTGTCTCCCCAATGTAGGATGTGTCACAGTCTAGACAGTTCGCTTTATACACAACACCGCACTGGGACTCTGGGGGGGTGTAATCTTTAGGTTTAGAAATGAAGTCACATAGTTTATGGTGGGGTTTGAAAGCTGTGCGGATATTCAAAGGGGCGAGGGCCCTGCGAATGAACTCAAAAGCACCTGTCAAATAGGGTATTGTTGCTTGCCCTGTCCTAAGTTGTCCATTATCCTGACTTCTTTGTCCCATCTGTTTGTGCGTGTTATCAATAAAACGTTTCGGATAATTCCGCTTCATCAGCAGGTCAACAATAACAGCATCCTCAGAAGCGCGCAAGCCGCCTCGGTGGCTCCGAGGCGAGAGCGCTGGCCTACGGATCCCCATGTGGCGGAGGCTTATTGCGGAGCAGGCGCCGTGTAACCGAGCTTTGGGTTGCACGTCAAAAGATCCCCAGGTAGTCTAAATTAATCCTCAGTCCTCCGCTGGGGCATGCCAGATGCCCGTCGTTGGTTTAGCACGTAAATCCCCCAAATTTGACTTTTTTCTCAGAAGCGCGCAATTGAGGATTAGAAGAAATGCGTTCGGACCGGTGTAGTAGGTTTTTTACGACAGCCCTTTTATGTTCGACAGAATGATGCGAGTTAAAGCTTAAGAGGTTGCCTGTATCACAGCTTTGCGGTACACTGTTGTATATAAGCGACCGGTACTATTTCGGAACACATTAACATACAGAAAAGGCTTTGCACCGTTCTGTTCAACTTCATCTGTGAATTGGATTGATGATTCAATGCTGTTTAAAGCTAAATGAAAGTCACAAAAGGGACATGGCAAAGGCCACGCATGCGACAAGAGCGAAGACGGAACTCGTAGACCATTGTTGGAATACGGGACACAGTTTCGACTTTGAGAATGCGTCCACTCTGGCGCGTGAACAAAGGTGGGGTCCAAGCAGGTTCGTAGAATCATGGTTCATCCGAAATGACTCATCAGCTTGTAACTCCAGCTGCGGCCCCCTCCTCAATGTGTATGCGGACTTGCTTAAATAGGACTGTTGAAGTTTCTTTCGCTCATTCCTGCTTCAAGGTTTCATCGACGATGTTTCCCACATGGGAGACGAAACGTTTGATTAAATTGTTAATCTTGTTCAGTAAAGTCGGTGCAGTTTTTTTTATCATTATGATTCCCAGCTTTTGGAATATTTTTGCAGCACATTTAATGAAGAAATGGATGCCGATAAACACCTGCCAAGGTTGACTAAAAATAAACAGAAACATCCAATCGATAGTTATGATTGCACTAAGCGGTTGCTATGTGGATGTTTTTTATGTTTGACAGCTCAGCAAAATCTGCGGATCTGGTTATGCTTCCTGTACGAGACAGATCACGAAGCGGTTGCTGACTGACCAGTTGGGGCGAAAATTTTTGTGGGAAGGACGCAAGAGAAAGTTGACATTCAGGAACCTTCACCTTGCTGAGTGCATCATAAGTAAGTAATCTCTGGAACAGTAGTGCAGATCGCTTCACATGGAACCAGATTTATGGAATTGTTGGTGTCATACTTCTGTTGCTTTCTTTTATCAGATGCAGTGCAGAGCTGCCATAAATGTGAAGACTTCAAGGTAGAAACCATGGTCACGGATTAACTTCACCACGCACCTGCCTGACATCAGTCATCTCAAATGGTAAGCTGGTCTTATTAAGCTGATGTTAGCACAAAAATCAAACTTTTCTAGAACAGTAAGTATGGTGTGCAATTTCTTCAAAGCATAATTTCTATATGAGAGTATTTGAATGCTTTAAATATTAAAGCCAGTGACACCTTTTTTTGGTTTAATTTGAGAGCAAATAAAAAAAATTTTGTTTGGAGTGTTTCTTTAAGAGGAAAAATTTCATTATGTAATAGTACCTTATTATGGATTAAAAAGAATGCATAGACAACGAATTTTAAGAACACTGATATTTGATGTAAATCTAACAAACAAAAGTTGGCAATACAGTACACACATCCAGCATGAATGTGCTTTAAAAAAACAAGGCATAAAATACTTGTGATTTATTTACATCAGTTCCAATTCGTGCATATTTGAGTCACTTCACTTTGAACTTCACTGTTTTATTAGTTTTGTTTCAAAGAATGGTAAACCACTGCTCACATATCTTTAACGTAACATTTTTTCGTTGCTTTTCAGGAACATTCTGCACCACAGGAGAGAGAGATGTGAACTGCCTTAAGTGGGCCTTGAATGTGCTGAGCTTTTTATTATGTTTATCAGACATTTTTCTTAAGCAAAGTATCCTGCATTGTTCAGTAAGTATACTTTATTTTGAAAACCTCATGCTGTCTCAGCAGCATTGTTAAAAAATTATACTTTATTTTAAAAGCATCAAGCACTGCTCGTCTGTCTAACAGTAACAATAAAGAGTTCATGGCGATTTGTTTGGCACTGCAACTTTTTCTACAGAACGGATGTGCATGCCTGACACCTAGGCTGGGCAGGAATTTAGTGCGCTACTCACGTTCAAAGTTACGCTGCAAGACTGCAGCGGCATCTTT
This sequence comes from Ixodes scapularis, assembly GCF_016920785.2. Taxonomy (NCBI): domain Eukaryota; kingdom Metazoa; phylum Arthropoda; class Arachnida; order Ixodida; family Ixodidae; genus Ixodes; species Ixodes scapularis. The sequence goes on along the minus strand of NW_024610257.1, from coordinate 756,161 downwards.
TGCCATGCAGTCGGTGCTACAGCTCTCATGGAATTCTGGTGTCCTCGTCACTAGAGCATATGACTACTGAAGCCTTAGACTTCAGTAGTCAATTCCTCAGGGCCGTTCGTCATAGCTTATGATAATGTTTGTGTCCAGTATTTCAGTTCTCTCGCATGTGGCGAGGTCCACCTCACTATAACGAGTCAGCATCAGTAGTGTCGCCTTCCTTGTCAGTGTCGTCTGCATTGATCCTGTGGTAAAGCTTCTGAGCTTGATGGTGAAAAAAAAACTTCAATATAAAGAATGTCTGCTGCGGGCCTGATTGCTACATTATACATCTGTAATGCGCCATTTGGGTATACATTGAGAGCATGCGCGGGCCATACAGCAAATCCGCCCTCTGAGCTCTTGTTTTGTAAAGAATTGGACTCTTATCCGTTTAAATTTTTCTGTAGGACAGTTTACACGCTATATGCTAGCATAAAATGAAGGCTGCTTAGGCACTTCCTTGCCCTCCTGGCATAGGGCTGGTCCCTATACCAGGAAAGGTCATATTTCTGAGGTATGTACATGGTACATCCTCAGGATCAGGCTGAACATCCTACAATGGTCCTGAATGTCCAGCTGCATCAACCAGATTGTGTTAGTGGTACGTTTTCTGGGAAACCATTTTGCACTGCACAGTAGATACTTTCAATGTTGGATGAATCGTAGCAGATATCCACTGGATATGTTAAATGTCCGAACAACACATCTCTCGGATGTTTAATAGACGGTTGCTGGTTGACTGGGTACCATCAAACCAATGTGCACCGGGGCACCTGTTGTCAATTACCGCTCATTGGTTTTTGCCCCCTAAACGCCATCAACCCAATGTGCACAGGGGTGCCTGTTGTCAATTGCCGCTTATTGGTTTTCGCCCCATAAACACCATCAATCCAATGTGCACAGGGGGGCCTGTTGCCAATAGCCGCTCATTAGTTTTTGCCCCATAAATGCCATCAACCCAATGTGCACAGGAGCACCTGTTGCCAATTGCTGCTCATTGGTTTTTGCCCCATAAATACCCTCAATGCAATGTGCACTGGGGTACCTGTTGCCAATTGCTGCTCATTGGTTTTTGTTTCATAAATGCAATCAGCCCAATGTGAATTCCCTAAAGGATTACCAATTCAGCCCAATGTGAATTCCCTAAAGGATTACCAATTGGTGCACATAGGTTTTTGTTTCATAAATGCATATTGCTCAATGTGTCTGGACCTACAGTTGCACATTGGTTCAATGTGAATTTTGGCCTCATTTCACATCGCCCATTTCCAGCAGGGTAGCCAGGAAGTTAAACTAGGTTTTGGTTTCGTTCGGTTGCACCAAACTCGCTTATCGCTAAACCTAGCACTAAACTACGCTTAACTTAAGCGCTCAACATTGGGCGCTTAGTTTTTGGTTGTTTCTTAATCCTGGATTTAAAACATGGCGGCTGGTTACTGGCGGTCGACGCGGTGGACGAAATTGGTTGTACAAAGTGTTTTAGGCTACAACAGCGTGAGAGTTTCGACAGAATGACCTTCGATTGTGACGAGGATGCAAAATATCGTCGCGTGAAGTGTTTATCGACCCCTGTTTTCAAGTTGGCTCTCCACTTTCAGTGCGTGTTAGCCCTAACCGAGATACGTACGGAGCTGTGGGGCTCATGTCTGTCTTCGCGTTGGTTATTCTGTCCACGACGAACTCTATTGATTCTGTCAACGAGCTTATTCGTATGTACTCTCTGATTTTCGCATAATTGTAACGTATTGTTATTTACCACTTTGTTTATTTCTGCTTGCAACGCATATCCTTCAATCCGACCAGCGCGTTGAATAGTGGCAGTACATGCTCTCGGCGATCAGCTGATTCTCGACACCTCCGCCGGTTGCATGAGATTGCGGCGCTTTTAAATAATAAAATAGCAAAAATTCAATTTTTTTTTTGTTTTCTGAGTTTTGAGACAATCTTCAGTGAATTTTCCTTGTCTCGCGAGTAGAATCTTGGCTTCTGAACACTGTATCGATCCATAACCGTAACTTTTCTGGTGATCGCGCTTTTTAGGAATAATTTGGCGACGACAAACCGTAACGACTACAATGCGAGATTCGTTCAGCGCTGTATTGGGGCAGGCTGGGGCCGGTGATGCGAAGAGACGACCGTTCTCATCGGCATGATGTGATGTACTTGTGGGAGTTTTCGTACTTTGAAGCCTGCCGCCGTCTATTGGTATGAACTCCAGATCTGCCTATTATCACTCGCGAACGAGCTTCTGGTTCTCTATCAGCAGAAAATTAAAGAAAAAAAACAGGTACTGGGTGACATTTGCGTGTTCAAAAATTGACAATTTGTACGATCATCAAGGGATCTACCAGTAGTATCATTTTGGTGTATTGGTAGTTATACATTCTTTCCCCTTCACTAAAACAAAATATACGTAGTTCCATTACCAAAGGGTTTGACACAATCAAGCCAATTAAAGGTGTCATTTCTGTGGTGACTGCACACCCCTTTCTATGCTGTCACCAACGGTAGAACATGTCGATCTCAGTTGCGGTAGGCGCACTGTGCATAAAAAGTTGGTCCACCAGCTGTTGATCGGAAGAATTCTGGTACAGTATCCAAATCACTGGATAGGAGCATGGTTTTTAACAAATGGGCTTTTAAGGCAGATGTTGAAAGAGATCAGGTTTGGTCTTTTCCTATAAGATGAAGGCTTCAGTTGCTTACACGACATCATGACACTAGTTGCAGCACCAGAGACGATTGCCTTAGAGAGGAAAGACAGGACTCATGTTTGCATCTTAATGTTGGTGGTTAAGACCCCCCTTGAACAGCTGCATGCTGTGACTATCACATGCATTAAAGTTTTGTTCAACTATATGCTCCCATTTTGTATGCTTAAAATACTGTGTGCAGTGGCACAAGCAGGGGGGTAGTTTGAAAGGTCAAACCTGCCCCCCCCCCAAACCCCCTCCCTGAAATCATCACTTTTTCTTTTTTTTGTTAGTAAAGCAAGACAAACATTGAAGGACTACCACCCGAAGGTTTGGGACGGCTGTGCCTGTATCCGTCAGTCGTAGAGTACATTAACTACTATACGCAAATATAAAAGAAAGCCCCCCCCCCCCCCCCGAATATAATTCCTGCTACACCAGAGGCTGTGTGTATGCATACATAGGCATATCCACCTTATGGAAGGGCAGTAGGATGTACAGAAATGGCTGTTTCCTTGATTTCAAGTTCAGCCTGACAACTGGACACTGCACTTTGCGGCATTGTGGCAACAGCAATTCTGCATAACATGGTGCTTGAACTGATCGAAGCAGTACTTCCTGTGGATCTAAAGCTGTAAGGCATTGGTGTGTTTTCCTAGTTATGCCAACCGAACAGTCGCCTTGCAGGCTCTGATAAGAGCAACACTAAGACCATTCTCGTCAACTGTGTGTTTACAACAAGCCTAAGTGCTCCTAGGCATGTCTTCAAAATGCTGGATGGGCATCATGAGCAACACCATCCTTTGACAAGTTTTCTGGTCAACAAGTGGATGCTCTGTATTGTAGAGAATCATTTTACCTTTAGTTTTTATTAATTTCACAACTAGCTTTTTTATAAGTATTACATTTTACTGTACTCATGTATACTGGGGCAGCTTCTGCAGTTGTATTCTCCTACAATTCATTTGTGCGAGTGGTCTGGTACATCATTTGCACTGGTGTTACTGTCCCTAATCTCATTTTGTAATTGATAAACCAGAAGTCCAAGTTGGGCTAGTCTCATATTTGCAAAAAGGAAGTGGTGGACTTAACACTTTGCCACCCTAGGCAGTCTAAAAGTGCCGCCTCCCCCTACACTCGCATAAACATACATGCGCACAGATTGTTTTACCTCAGTTCTAGGGTATTCTTGATGGTGGTTACCAACAGCCCCTCTGTAACAACCTGTATGAGGTTGAAGTTACTATGGCCTACAATGCCGTCTAACGATGAGATGCGCAAAAGTTTGAACTTGGTTGTAGTAAAGTAATTTTTGATGCATTTCAAGCACGATGAAAATTGTTTGTTGGTGCAGTACCCCACAGACAAGCAGAGCAGCACAAAACATATCAGTCTGGATGAAGTCGACAATTCTCTTTATGAAGGCGTCTACTCCTATCAATATCTTCTAGTAATCATTGGTCAGTGTCTCCTCCGTTCTCTGGGTTTTTCTTCTGGATCCGTGTTCCTTTGATTACATGGAGTTTCGTAAATCTGAATCACATACTTGTCTAGAGCCACTTTTCAAAACTTGGCACCCACCCGCTTCTACCTAAACTGCTGCCATAAGCAACTACTTACTTTGCATATTGAGAAGTTTTTCACTGGAGATAGGAACTTTAAAGAAAAACAAAAAGCAACTGGGATGGAGCACTAGATTGTCAACATTGTAAGTGCTTACTTCAGTTTTTCTTGGTGTTTCACCTATTGCTGGTGTTTTGCTTGTCTCTAGGCTATCAGTTGTTTGTCTCGGCCTCTTCCTGTAACTGTTAATAATTCCCTAACCATATAGTAAAAATAATGTTAGAAATACCATAGGTGTTTTCTTTGTATTTTCAACAGAGTAGTCAGCAACTGTTAGGAGAATCCATTAGTTTATTGGAACTAGGGAATATGTGAAAGCTGGGAAAGTGAAAATTGGGTTCATACTGAGCTTAGAAGCACATGAGACATATTGTTATCAATAGGTGATGGCATGAGTGCCAAACTGCATATACAAAGTTCAGTGTGGCAGAAGCCAAACCTGTAGTCACAGTATTTTACTCATACCTACAAGCCTCCAGTAAAAGTGACGAGTGTGGGGAATATGCTAATGTAGGATACCATCTTGAATGGTACAATAATGAATTCAGCATTCATATGTGTACCTAGAATTAGGATCATATTCACCCGTCGGTCAGTGTACTGTGCCACAGCATATATGCCATGGCCCTCTCGGTACACATGTTACCACATGCTGTTCAGTACCGTAGAAGCTAACAATCGTTAGGTAATCAGGTCCTTCAATATATTCCATTTCATTATTAAAATTAAATATAATTTTCACCGATGGAATGTGCTTTGTTGCAATGCAAAAGTGTTGTGTGGTGAAGTGGGCATGATGAAAACACCCTACACTGGCCCACAACTTTTTTTTGGCAATGCAGTGGAGGGTACAGGCACGCGTTCCCTCTCCCATTTTGAGCGCTGAATAAAGCTGTGCGCGGGCTCTCCTCCTCTTCACTGCATTGCCAAGAAAAGTTGTCGCCGAGTATAGGGTGTTTTCATGATACCTACTTCACCACACAACACTTGCGCATTGCAACAAAGCATGCCCCAAAGATAAAAATTCGATTTAATATTTATAATGAAATGGAATATATTGAAAGACATGATTACCTAACCTAAGGAGCCGACCTAGTGTTTGTGAGAGGTGGCCCGCCCCGGGCCACCTCAAACTACCTCCCTCATATACCTGTAATAAAGTTTTTCAGACAGACAGCCAGAGTACTGTATTTTAGTATTTTGGCTGCAGTTCGCATTTCAATAGATATTTGTGCTTAAATTATTCTTGGCTAATAGCTCGGCAGTAGCCCAAGAGTCATGCCTTGCTTATTCAAACTTTTGATCGTCAAATTGCTTACGGAAGTGATTTGCATAATTAGCAAAAACACAAAATGTTCATGAAGGGTGATTTGGGCATCTTAATTATATATTTGGGAAAATAATTTACTAGGTAAGGGGTTGGCAACCTGTGGCCCACGGGCTAGCAGAACGATAATCACTCATCTAGTACACAGAAGATCAGAAGGTTAGGTTTGAAAGTTGCATGTAAAAACCCCAAGTTAGCTGTCGTGCTGCATATGGAAGGTTTGCCCTCTACAGCGGTGACAGAAACCATCTAATTTCATAGCTGAGTGACTCAACACTCTCTGAAGATTAAACAACCCATTTTATTTTGACGTTTATGATCATAATAAAATCGAAGTAGATAAGTTTGAATCTATAGAAAGATATACATTGCATATGTAGTGGATTTCACCATACAAGGATGCCTTGGTATAAATTCTTAATGTATTAAGTTAGCAAAATTGGCTCATGAAATAAAGAAATCGAGAAATATGTATGGTCGGAGCCAGAATATAGGCGCTAAAAAGGATTAATGTTATACGACACTGATTAAAAAATTATTAGCACTTCTGTTATCTTGAACCTAGAGTTGGTCACTCTGTCTTGTCAGCCCTTTTCATACAAGGTTGCTGTCTCTACGGTCACTGCTGTGCAGGCAGTTGTGACTGTGTGGTAGTTGTGGCAGTGGTGCAAGAAACAATGGCTGCCCCGTCTGTAATTTGTGCGCGGCTCTCCTGAGCCGAAATAAATATCTATGTGTCTATCTACAAGTGGAGGAGTCATTGTTTCTGTGGTCTGAAGGGGTGTCTGGTGCCAATATCTATCAAAAACTTTGAGCACAGTATATCATGGAAATGTTTTGTTGCAAAGAAGTGTGTTTGAACGGGTACAGAAGTTATATGAAGGATCCACAAGTGTCAGCCATAACGGAGCTTATGCCCGTGCATGTCGACGACTGATGACGACAATGAGCGTGCTTGTGAGCTCATTCTGCTGGATAGACGAGTGGCAGTAAACGATATGATAAATAATTTGCGAATCAGCCAAGACTTTTTGCATGTCATAATTCATGGCAGGCCTGGGATTTGAAAGATTTTTATTTAAATAAAATCTACAGGCATGAATCATTCTTAATCACCCTTGTATTTAAGATTTTTCCTCTTTTTTTCTTCAGTTTATTATTGACAGATTTACTGCTCCTTCCAGAGAGCATGGATGCTAGATTGTGCTTTGCCATTTCTGAATGGTGTTTTCTTTCAATGAGCCAGGTTTTTGTTTTTAGGCCAGTGATTTTCGGAACCTGTAACCTCTTCCCTATAGATAGTTGCAACTGCCACAGTGAGAGAAAAGATCAGTATAGTCGTGTTAAGTGCCTCTAGAGGCTGGACATGCTTGAACCATTCTCGTAGCCTCGTTTTGGAAGGTGCTGAGACATATCCGCAGGGCATTGGTGACGTCCAGAGGGCACCGAAATGCTGAGGACTATCACGTGATCATCGTCGTCCCCAAATCATAGTCAATCATTGGTCTTTGACAATGCTGTTGCGACAAAGATTTCTATCTGGTGACACAACGTCCCTCCAGACAGCACTGAAGTGATAAAAACTACCACGGGATGGTCGTTATCCTCAGCTTGCAGTCAATCATTGGTCTTAGATGGTGCTACTACAACAAAGTTTTCTATTTTGTGACCCAACTTGCCTCCAGATGGCACTGAAGTGCTGAGAACTACCACGGGATGATTGTCATGCTCCGATTGTAGTCAGTCAGGGGTCTTAGACGGTACTTTTACAACAAAGTTTTCTATCTGGTGACCCAACTTGCCTCCAGACGGCACTGAAGTGCTGAGAATTACCACGGGATGGTCGTCATCCTCAGATTGTAGTCAGTCATTGGTCTTAGACGGTACTTTCACAACAAAGTTTTCTATCTAGTGACCCAAATTACCTCCAGACGGCACTGAAGTGCTGAGAATTACCACGGGATGGTTGTCATCCTCAGATTGTAGTCAGTCATTGGTCTTAGACGGTACTTTTACAACAAAGTTCTTTATCTGCTGACCCAACTTGCCTCCAGACGGCACTGAAGTGCTGAGAATTACCACAGGATGGTTGTCAACCTCAGATTGTAGTCAGTCAGTGGTCTTAGACGGTACTTTTACAACAAAGTTTTCTATCTGGTGACCCAACTTGCCTCCAGACGGCACTGAAGTGCTGAGAATTACCACAGGATGGTCGTCATCCTCAGATTGTAGTCAGTCATTGGTCTTACACGGTACTTTCACAACAAAGTTTTCTATCTAGTGAACAAAATTACCTCCAGACGGCACTGAAGTGCTGAGAATTACCACGGGATGGTTGTCATGCTCCGATTGTAGTCAGTCATTGGTCTTAGACGGTACTTTTACAACAAAGTTTCTTATCTGCTGACCCAACTTGCATCTAGACAGCACTGAAGTGCCGAGAATTACCACGGGATGGTCGTCATCCTCAGATTGTAGTCAATCATTGGTCTTAGACGGTACTTTTACAACAAAATTTTCTATCTAGTGACCCAAATTACCTCCAGACGGCACTGAAGTGCTGAGAATTACCACGGGATGGTCGTCATCCTCAGATTGTAGTCAGTCATTGGTCTTAAACGGTACTTTTACAACAAAGTTTTCTATCTAGTGACCCAAATTACCTCCAGACGGCACTGAAGTGCCGAGAATTATCACAGGATGGTTGTCATCTTCAGATTGTAGTCAGTCATTGGTCTTAGACGGTACTTTTACAACAAAGTTTTTTATCTGCTGACCCAACTTGCCTCCAGACGGCACTGAAGTGCTGAGAAATACCACGGGATGGTTGTCATGCTCCGATTGTAGTCAGTCATTGGTCTTAGACGGTACTTTTACAACAAAGTTTTTTATCTGCTGACCCAACTTGCCTCCAGACGGCACTGAAGTGCTGAGAATTACCACGGGATGGTTGTCATGCTCCGATCGTAGTCAGTCATTGGTCTTAGACGGTACTTTTACAACAAAGTTTTTTATCTGCTGACCCAACTTGCTCCAGACAGCACTGAAATGCTGAGAATTACCACGGGATGGTTGTCATGCTCCGATTGTAGTCAGTCATTGGTCTTAGACGGTACTTTTACAACAAAGTTTTCTATCTAGTGAACAAAATTACCTCCAGACGGCACTGAACTGCTGAGAATTACCACGGGATGGTCGTCATGCTCCGATTGTAGTCAGTCATTGGTCTTAGACGGTACTTTTAAAACAAAGTTTTTTATCTGCTGACCCAACTTGCCTCCAGACAGCACTGAAATGCTGAGAATTACCACGGGATGGTTGTCATGCTCCGATTGTAGTCAGTCATTGGTCTTAGATGGTACTTTTACAACAAAGTTTTCTATCTGGTGACCCAACTTGCCTCCAGACGGCACTGAAGTGCTGAGAATTACCACGAGATGGTCGTCATCCTCAGATTGTAGTCAGTCATTGGTCTTAGACGGTGCTTTTACAACAAAGTTTTCTATCTGGTGACCCAACTTGCCTCCAGACGGCACTGAAGTGCTGAGAATTACCACGGGATGGTCGTCATCCTCAGATTGTAGTCAGTCATTGGTCTTAGACGGTACTTTTACAACAAAGTTTTCTACCTGGTGACCCAACTTGCCTCCAGACGGCACTGAAGTGCTGAGAATTACCACGGGATGGTCGTCATCCTCAGATTGTAGTCAGTCATTGGTCTTAGACGGTGCTTTTACAACAAAGTTTTCTATCTGGTGACCCAACTTGACTCCACGCGGCACTGAAGTGCTGAGAATTACCACGGGATGGTCGTCATCCTCAGATTGTAGTCAGTCATTGGTCTTAGACGGTACTTTTACAACAAAGTTTTTTATCTGCTGACCCAACTTGCCTCCAGACAGCATTGAAATGCTGAGAATTACCACGGGATGGTTGTCATGCTCCGATTGTAGTCAGTCATTGGTCTTAGATGGTACTTTTACAACAAAATTTTCTATCTGGTGACCAAAATGCCTCCAGACGGCACTGAAGTGCTGAGAATTACCACGGGATGGTCGTCATCCTCAGATTGTAGTCGGTCATTGGTCTTAGACGGTGCTTTTACAACAAAGTTTTCTATCTGGTGACCCAACTTGACTCCACGCGGCACTGAAGTGCTGAGAATTACCACGGGATGGTCGTCATCCTCCGATTGTAGTCAGTCATTGGTCTTAGACGGTACTTTTACAACAAAGTTTTTTATCTGCTGACCCAACTTGCCTCCAGACAGCACTGAAATGCTGAGAATTACCACGGGATGGTTGTCATGCTCCGATTGTAGTCAGTCATTGGTCTTAGATGGTACTTTTACAACAAAGTTTTCTATCTGGTGACCAAAATGCCTCCAGACGGCACTGAAGTGCTGAGAATTACCACGGGATGGTCGTCATCCTCAGATTGTAGTCGGTCATTGGTCTTAGACGGTGCTTTTACAACAAAGTTTTCTATCTGGTGACCCAACTTGACTCCACGCGGCACTGAAGTGCTGAGAATTACCACGGGATGGTCGTCATCCTCCGATTGTAGTCAGTCATTGGTCTTAGACGGTACTTTTACAACAAAGTTTTTTATCTGCTGACCCAACTTGCCTCCAGACAGCACTGAAATGCTGAGAATTACCACGGGATGGTTGTCATGCTCCGATTGTAGTCAGTCATTGGTCTTAGATGGTACTTTTACAACAAAGTTTTCTATCTGGTGACCAAAATGCCTCCAGATGGCACTGAAGTGCTGAGAATTACCACGGGATGGTCGTCATCCTCAGATTGTAGTCAGTCATTGGTCTTAGACGGTGCTTTTACAACAAAGTTTTCTATCTGGTGACCCAACTTGACTCCACGCGGCACTGAAGTGCTGAGACTTACCACGGGATGGTCGTCATCCTCCGATTGTAGTCAGTCATTGGTCTTAGACGGTACTTTTACAACAAAGTTTTTTATCTGCTGACCCAACTTGCCTCCAGACAGCACTGAAATGCTGAGAATTACCACGGGATGGTTGTCATGCTCCGATTGTAGTCAGTCATTGGTCTTAGATGGTACTTTTACAACAAAGTTTTCTATCTGGTGACCAAAATGCCTCCAGACGGCACTGAAGTGCTGAGAATTACCACAGGATGGTCGTCATCCTCAGATTGTAGTCGGTCATTGGTCTTAGACGGTACTTTCACAACAAAGTTTTCTATCTAGTGAACAAAAGTACCTCCAGACGGCACTGAAGTGCTGAGAATTACCACGGGATGGTTGTCATGCTCCGATTGTAGTCAGTCATTGGTCTTAGACGGTACTTTTACAACAAAGTTTCTTATCTGCTGACCCAACTTGCATCTAGACGGCACTGAAGTGCCGAGAATTACCACGGGATGGTCGTCATCCTCAGATTGTAGTCAATCATTGGTCTTAGACGGTACTTTTACAACAAAATTTTCTATCTAGTGACCCAAATTACCTCCAGACGGCACTGAAGTGCTGAGAATTACCACGGGATGGTCGTCATCCTCAGATTGTAGTCAGTCATTGGTCTTAAACGGTACTTTTACAACAAAGTTTTCTATCTAGTGACCCAAATTACCTCCAGACGGCACTGAAGTGCCGAGAATTATCACAGGATGGTTGTCATCTTCAGATTGTAGTCAGTCATTGGTCTTAGACGGTACTTTTACAACAAAGTTTTCTATCTAGTGAACAAAATTACCTCCAGATGGCACTGAAGTGCTGAGAATTACCACGGGATGGTCGTCATGCTCCGATTGTAGTCAGTCATTGGTCTTAGACGGTACTTTTAAAACAAAGTTTTTTATCTGCTGACCCAACTTGCCTCCAGACAGCACTGAAATGCTGAGAATTACCACGGGATGGTTGTCATGCTCCGATTGTAGTCAGTCATTGGTCTTAGATGGTACTTTTACAACAAAGTTTTCTATCTGGTGACCCAACTTGCCTCCAGACGGCACTGAAGTGCTGAGAATTACCACGGGATGGTCGTCATCCTCAGATTGTAGTCAGTCATTGGTCTTAGACGGTGCTTTTACAACAAAGTTTTCTATCTGGTGACCCAACTTGCCTCCACGCGGCACTGAAGTGCTGAGAATTACCACGGGATGGTCGTCATCCTCAGATTGTAGTCAGTCATTGGTCTTAGACGGTACTTTTACAACAAAGTTTTCTATCTGGTGACCCAACTTGCCTCCAGACGGCACTGAAGTGCTGAGAATTACCACGGGATGGTCGTCATCCTCAGATTGTAGTCAGTCATTGGTCTTAGACGGTACTTTTACAACAAAGTTTTCTATCTGGTGACCCAACTTGACTCCACGCGGCACTGAAGTGCTGAGAATTACCACGGGATGGTCGTCATCCTCAGATTGTAGTCAGTCATTGGTCTTAGATGGTACTTTTACAACAAAGTTTTTTATCTGCTGACCCAACTTGCCTCCAGACAGCACTGAAATGCTGAGAATTACCACGGGATGGTTGTCATGCTCCGAATGTAGTCAGTCATTGGTCTTAGATGGTACTTTTACAACAAAGTTTTCTATCTGGTGACCAAAATGCCTCCAGACGGCACTGAAGTGCTGAGAATTACCACGGGATGGTCGTCATCCTCAGATTGTAGTCGGTCATTGGTCTTAGACGGTGCTTTTACAACAAAGTTTTCTATCTGGTGACCCAACTTGACTCCACGCGGCACTGAAGTGCTGAGAATTACCACGGGATGGTCGTCATCCTCCGATTGTAGTCAGTCATTGGTCTTAGACGGTACTTTTACAACAAAGTTTTTTATCTGCTGACCCAACTTGCCTCCAGACAGCACTGAAATGCTGAGAATTACCACGGGATGGTTGTCATGCTCCGATTGTAGTCAGTCATTGGTCTTAGATGGTACTTTTACAACAAAGTTTTCTATCTGGTGACCAAAATGCCTCCAGACGGCACTGAAGTGCTGAGAATTACCACGGGATGGTCGTCATCCTCAGATTGTAGTCGGTCATTGGTCTTAGATGGTGCTTTTACAACAAAGTTTTCTATCTGGTGACCCAACTTGCCTCCACACGGCACTGAAGTGCTGAGAATTACCACGGGATGGTCGTCATCCTCAGATTGTAGTCAGTCATTGGTCTTAGACGGTACTTTTACAACAAAGTTTTCTATCTGGTGACCCAACTTGCCTCCAGACGGCACTGAAGTGCTGAGAATTACCACGGGATGGTCGTCATCCTCAGATTGTAGTCAGTCATTGGTCTTAGACGGTACTTTTACAACAAAGTTTTTTATCTGCTGACCCAACTTGCCTCCAGACGGCACTGAAGTGCTGAGAATTACCACAGGATGGTTGTCAACCTCAGATTGTAGTCAGTCAGTGGTCTTAGACGGTACTTTTACAACAAAGTTTTCTATCTGGTGACCCAACTTGCCTCCAGACGGCACTGAAGTGCTGAGAATTACCACAGGATGGTCGTCATCCTCAGATTGTAGTCAGTCATTGGTCTTACACGGTACTTTCACAACAAAGTTTTCTATCTAGTGAACAAAAGTACCTCCAGACGGCACTGAAGTGCTGAGAATTACCACGGGATGGTTGTCACGCTCCGATTGTAGTCAGTCATTGGTCTTAGACGGTACTTTTACAACAAAGTTTCTTATCTGCTGACCCAACTTGCATCTAGACGGCACTGAAGTGCCGAGAATTACCACGGGATGGTCGTCATCCTCAGATTGTAGTCAATCATTGGTCTTAGACGGTACTTTTACAACAAAATTTTTCTATCTAGTGACCCAAATTACCTCCAGACGGCACTGAAGTGCTGAGAATTACCACGGGATGGTCGTCATCCTCAGATTGTAGTCAGTCATTGGTCTTAAACGGTACTTTTACAACAAAGTTTTCTATCTAGTGACCCAAATTACCTCCAGACGGCACTGAAGTGCCGAGAATTATCACAGGATGGTTGTCATCTTCAGATTGTAGTCAGTCATTGGTCTTAGACGGTACTTTTACAACAAAGTTTTTTATCTGCTGACCCAACTTGCCTCCAGACGGCACTGAAGTGCTGAGAATTACCACGGGATGGTTGTCATGCTCCGATTGTAGTCAGTCATTGGTCTTAGACGGTACTTTTACAACAAAGTTTTCTATCTAGTGAACAAAATTACCTCCAGATGGCACTGAAGTGCTGAGAATTACCACGGGATGGTCGTCATGCTCCGATTGTAGTCAGTCATTGGTCTTAGACGGTACTTTTAAAACAAAGTTTTTTATCTGCTGACCCAACTTGCCTCCAGACAGCACTGAAATGCTGAGAATTACCACGGGATGGTTGTCATGCTCCGATTGTAGTCAGTCATTGGTCTTAGATGGTACTTTTACAACAAAGTTTTCTATCTGGTGACCCAACTTGCCTCCAGACGGCACTGAAGTGCTGAGAATTACCACGGGATGGTCGTCATCCTCAGATTGTAGTCAGTCATTGGTCTTAGACGGTGCTTTTACAACAAAGTTTTCTATCTGGTGACCCAACTTGCCTTCACGCGGCACTGAAGTGCTGAGAATTACCACGGGATGGTCGTCATCCTCAGATTGTAGTCAGTCATTGGTCTTAGACGGTACTTTTACAACAAAGTTTTCTATCTGGTGACCCAACTTGCCTCCAGACGGCACTGAAGTGCTGAGAATTACCACGGGATGGTCGTCATCCTCAGATTGTAGTCAGTCATTGGTCTTAGACGGTACTTTTACAACAAAGTTTTCTATCTGGTGACCCAACTTGACTCCACGCGGCACTGAAGTGCTGAGAATTACCACGGGATGGTCGTCATCCTCAGATTGTAGTCAGTCATTGGTCTTAGACGGTACTTTTACAACAAAGTTTTTTATCTGCTGACCCAACTTGCCTCCAGACAGCACTGAAATGCTGAGAATTACCACGGGATGGTTGTCATGCTCCGATTGTAGTCAGTCATTGGTCTTAGATGGTACTTTTACAACAAAGTTTTCTATCTGGTGACCAAAATGCCTCCAGACGGCACTGAAGTGCTGAGAATTACCACGGGATGGTCGTCATCCTCAGATTGTAGTCGGTCATTGGTCTTAGACGGTGCTTTTACAACAAAGTTTTCTATCTGGTGACCCAACTTGACTCCACGCGGCACTGAAGTGCTGAGAATTACCACGGGGTGGTCGTCATCCTCCGATTGTATTCAGTCATTGGTCTTAGACGGTACTTTTACAACAAAGTTTTTTATCTGCTGACCCAACTTGCCTCCAGACAGCACTGAAATGCTGAGAATTACCACGGGATGGTTGTCATGCTCCGATTGTAGTCAGTCATTGGTCTTAGATGGTACTTTTACAACAAAGTTTTCTATCTGGTGACCAAAATGCCTCCAGACGGCACTGAAGTGCTGAGAATTACCACGGGATGGTCGTCATCCTCAGATTGTAGTCGGACATTGGTCTTAGACGGTGCTTTTACAACAAAGTTTTCTATCTGGTGACCCAACTTGCCTCCACGCGGCACTGAAGTGCTGAGAATTACCACGGGATGGTCGTCATCCTCAGATTGTAGTCAGTCATTGGTCTTAGACGGTACTTCTACAACAAAGTTTTCTATCTGGTGACCCAACTTGCCTCCAGACGGCACTGAAGTGCTGAGAATTACCACGGGATGGTCGTCATCCTCAGATTGTAGTCAGTCATTGGTCTTAGACGGTACTTTTACAACAAAGTTTTTTATCTGCTGACCCAACTTGCCTCAGACGGCACTGAAGTGCTGAGAATTACCACAGGATGGTTGTCAACCTCAGATTGTAGTCAGTCAGTGGTCTTAGACGGTACTTTTACAACAAAGTTTTCTATCTGGTGACCCAACTTGCCTCCAGACGGCACTGAAGTGCTGAGAATTACCACGGGATGGTCGTCATCCTCAGATTGTAGTCAGTCATTGGTCTTAGACGGTGCTTTTACAACAAAGTTTTCTATCTGGTGACCCAACTTGCCTCCACGCGGCACTGAAGTGCTGAGAATTACCACGGGATGGTCGTCATCCTCAGATTGTAGTCAGTCATTGGTCTTAGACGGTACTTTTACAACAAAGTTTTCTATCTGGTGACCCAACTTGCCTCCAGATGGCACTGAAGTGCTGAGAATTACCACGGGATGGTCGTCATCCTCAGATTGTAGTCAGTCATTGGTCTTAGACGGTACTTTTACAACAAAGTTTTCTATCTGGTGACCCAACTTGACTCCACGCGGCACTGAAGTGCTGAGAATTACCACGGGATGGTCGTCATCCTCAGATTGTAGTCAGTCATTGGTCTTAGACGGTACTTTTACAACAAAGTTTTTTATCTGCTGACCCAACTTGCCTCCAGACAGCACTGAAATGCTGAGAATTACCACGGGATGGTTGTCATGCTCCGATTGTAGTCAGTCATTGGTCTTAGATGGTACTTTTACAACAAAGTTTTCTATCTGGTGACCAAAATGCCTCCAGACGGCACTGAAGTGCTGAGAATTACCACGGGATGGTCGTCATCCTCAGATTGTAGTCGGTCATTGGTCTTAGACGGTGCTTTTACAACAAAGTTTTCTATCTGGTGACCCAACTTGACTCCACGCGGCACTGAAGTGCTGAGAATTACCACGGGATGGTCGTCATCCTCCGATTGTAGTCAGTCATTGGTCTTAGACGGTACTTTTACAACAAAGTTTTTTATCTGCTGACCCAACTTGCCTCCAGACAGCACTGAAATGCTGAGAATTACCACGGGATGGTTGTCATGCTCCGATTGTAGTCAGTCATTGGTCTTAGATGGTACTTTTACAACAAAGTTTTCTATCTGGTGACCAAAATGCCTCCAGACGGCACTGAAGTGCTGAGAATTACCACGGGATGGTCGTCATCCTCAGATTGTAGTCGGACATTGGTCTTAGACGGTGCTTTTACAACAAAGTTTTCTATCTGGTGACCCAACTTGCCTCCACGCGGCACTGAAGTGCTGAGAATTACCACGGGATGGTCGTCATCCTCAGATTGTAGTCAGTCATTGGTCTTAGACGGTACTTCTACAACAAAGTTTTCTATCTGGTGACCCAACTTGCCTCCAGACAGCACTGAAATGCTGAGAATTACTACGGGATGGTTGTCATGCTCCGATTGTAGTCAGTCATTGGTCTTAGATGGTACTTTTACAACAAAGTTTTCTATCTGGTGACCAAAATGCCTCCAGACGGCACTGAAGTGCTGAGAATTACCACGGGATGGTCGTCATCCTCAGATTGTAGTCAGTCATTGGTCTTAGACGGTACTTTTACAACAAAGTTTTTTATCTGCTGACCCAACTTGCCTCAGACGGCACTGAAGTGCTGAGAATTACCACAGGATGGTTGTCAACCTCAGATTGTAGTCAGTCAGTGGTCTTAGACGGTACTTTTACAACAAAGTTTTTTATCTGCTGACCCAACTTGCCTCCAGACAGCACTGAAATGCTGAGAATTACCACGGGATGGTTGTCATGCTCCGATTGTAGTCAGTCATTGGTCTTAGATGGTACTTTTACAACAAAGTTTTCTATCTGGTGACCAAAATGCCTCCAGACGGCACTGAAGTGCTGAGAATTACCACGGGATGGTCGTCATCCTCAGATTGTAGTCGGACATTGGTCTTAGACGGTGCTTTTACAACAAAGTTTTCTATCTGGTGACCCAACTTGCCTCCACGCGGCACTGAAGTGCTGAGAATTACCACGGGATGGTCGTCATCCTCAGATTGTAGTCAGTCATTGGTCTTAGACGGTACTTCTACAACAAAGTTTTCTATCTGGTGACCCAACTTGCCTCCAGACAGCACTGAAATGCTGAGAATTACTACGGGATGGTTGTCATGCTCCGATTGTAGTCAGTCATTGGTCTTAGATGGTACTTTTACAACAAAGTTTTCTATCTGGTGACCAAAATGCCTCCAGACGGCACTGAAGTGCTGAGAATTACCACGGGATGGTCGTCATCCTCAGATTGTAGTCAGTCATTGGTCTTAGACGGTACTTTTACAACAAAGTTTTTTATCTGCTGACCCAACTTGCCTCAGACGGCACTGAAGTGCTGAGAATTACCACAGGATGGTTGTCAACCTCAGATTGTAGTCAGTCAGTGGTCTTAGACGGTACTTTTACAACAAAGTTTTCTATCTGGTGACCCAACTTGCCTCCAGACGGCACTGAAGTGCTGAGAATTACCACAGGATGGTCGTCATCCTCAGATTGTAGTCAGTTATTGGTCTTACACGGTACTTTCACAACAAAGTTTTCTATCTAGTGAACAAAAGTACCTCCAGACGGCACTGAAGTGCTGAGAATTACCACGGGATGGTTGTCATGCTCCGATTGTCGTCAGTCATTGGTCTTAGACGGTACTTTTACAACAAAGTTTCTTATCTGCTGACCCAACTTGCATCTAGACGGCACTGAAGTGCCGAGAATTACCACGGGATGGTCGTCATCCTCAGATTGTATTCAATCATTGGTCTTAGACGGTACTTTTACAACAAAATTTTCTATCTAGTGACCCAAATTACCTCCAGACGGCACTGAAGTGCTGAGAATTACCACGGGATGGTCGTCATCCTCAGATTGTAGTCAGTCATTGGTCTTAAACGGTACTTTTACAACAAAGTTTTCTATCTAGTGACCCAAATTACCTCCAGACGGCACTGAAGTGCCGAGAATTATCACAGGATGGTTGTCATCTTCATATTGTAGTCAGTCATTGGTCTTAGACGGTACTTTTACAACAAAGTTTTTTATCTGCTGACCCAACTTGCCTCCAGACGGCACTGAAGTGCTGAGAATTACCACGGGATGGTTGTCATGCTCCGATTGTAGTCAGTCATTGGTCTTAGACGGTACTTTTACAACAAAGCTTTTTATCTGCTGACCCAACTTGCCTCCAGACGGCACTGAAGTGCTGAGAATTACCACGGGATGGTTGTCATGCTCCGATCGTAGTCAGTCATTGGTCTTAGACGGTACTTTTACAACAAAGTTTTTTTATCTGCTGACCCAACTTGCTCCAGACAGCACTGAAATGCTGAGAATTACCACGGGATGGTTGTCATGCTCCGATTGTAGTCAGTCATTGGTCTTAGACGGTACTTTTACAACAAAGTTTTCTATCTAGTGAACAAAATTACCTCCAGACGGCACTGAAGTGCTGAGAATTACCACGGGATGGTCGTCATGCTCCGATTGTAGTCAGTCATTGGTCTTAGACGGTACTTTTACAACAAAGTTTCTTATCTGCTGACCCAACTTGCATCTAGACAGCACTGAAATGCTGAGAATTACCACGGGATGGTTGTCATGCTCCGATTGTAGTCAGGCATTGGTCTTAGATGGTACTTTTACAACAAAGTTTTCTATCTGGTGACCCAACTTGCCTCCAGACGGCACTGAAGTGCTGAGAATTACCACGGGATGGTCGTCATCCTCAGATTGTAGTCAGTCATTGGTCTTAGACGGTGCTTTTACAACAAAGTTTTCTATCTGGTGACCCAACTTGCCTCCACGCGGCACTGAAGTGCTGAGAATTACCACGGGATGGTCGTCATCCTCAGATTGTAGTCAGTCATTGGTCTTAGACGGTACTTTTACAACAAAGCTTTCTATCTGGTGACCCAACTTGCCTCCAGACGGCACTGAAGTGCTGAGAATTACCACGGGATGGTCGTCATCCTCAGATTGTAGTCAGTCATTGGTCTTAGACGGTGCTTTTACAACAAAGTTTTCTATCTGGTGACCCAACTTGACTCCACGCGGCACTGAAGTGCTGAGAATTACCACGGGATGGTCGTCATCCTCAGATTGTAGTCAGTCATTGGTCTTAGACGGTACTTTTACAACAAAGTTTTTTATCTGCTGACCCAACTTGCCTCCAGACAGCACTGAAATGCTGAGAATTACCACGGGATGGTTGTCATGCTCCAATTGTAGTCAGTCATTGGTCTTAGATGGTACTTTTACAACAAAGTTTTCTATCTGGTGACCAAAATGCCTCCAGACGGCACTGAAGTGCTGAGAATTACCACGGGATGGTCGTCATCCTCAGATTGTAGTCGGTCATTGGTCTTAGACGGTGCTTTTACAACAAAGTTTTCTATCTGGTGACCCAACTTGACTCCACGCGGCACTGAAGTGCTGAGAATTACCACGGGATGGTCGTCATCCTCCGATTGTAGTCAGTCATTGGTCTTAGACGGTACTTTTACAACAAAGTTTTTTATCTGCTGACCCAACTTGCCTCCAGACAGCACTGAAATGCTGAGAATTACCACGGGATGGTTGTCATGCTCCGATTGTAGTCAGTCATTGGTCTTAGATGGTACTTTTACAACAAAGTTTTCTATCTGGTGACCAAAATGCCTCCAGACGGCACTGAAGTGCTGAGAATTACCACGGGATGGTCGTCATCCTCAGATTGTAGTCAGTCATTGGTCTTAGACGGTGCTTTTACAACAAAGTTTTCTATCTGGTGACCCAACTTGCCTCCACGCGGCACTGAAGTGCTGAGAATTACCACGGGATGGTCGTCATCCTCAGATTGTAGTCAGTCATTGGTCTTAGACGGTACTTTTACAACAAAGTTTTCTATCTGGTGACCCAACTTGCCTCCAGACGGCACTGAAGTGCTGAGAATTACCACGGGATGGTCGTCATCCTCAGATTGTAGTCAGTCATTGGTCTTAGACGGTACTTTTACAACAAAGTTTTTTATCTGCTGACCCAACTTGCCTCCAGACGGCACTGAAGTGCTGAGAATTACCACAGGATGGTTGTCAACCTCAGATTGTAGTCAGTCAGTGGTCTTAGACGGTACTTTTACAACAAAGTTTTCTATCTGGTGACCCAACTTGCCTCCAGACGGCACTGAAGTGCTGAGAATTACCACAGGATGGTCGTCATCCTCAGATTGTAGTCAGTCATTGGTCTTACACGGTACTTTCACAACAAAGTTTTCTATCTAGTGAACAAAATTACCTCCAGACGGCACTGAAGTGCTGAGAATTACCACGGGATGGTTGTCATGCTCCGATTGTAGTCAGTCATTGGTCTTAGACGGTACTTTTACAACAAAGTTTCTTATCTGCTGACCCAACTTGCATCTAGACGGCACTGAAATGCCGAGAATTACCACGGGATGGTCGTCATCCTCAGATTGTAGTCAATCATTGGTCTTAGACGGTACTTTTACAACAAAATTTTCTATCTAGTGACCCAAATTACCTCCAGACGGCACTGAAGTGCTGAGAATTACCACGGGATGGTCGTCACCCTCAGATTGTAGTCAGTCATTGGTCTTAAACGGTACTTTTACAACAAAGTTTTCTATCTAGTGACCCAAATTACCTCCAGACGGCACTGAAGTGCCGAGAATTATCACAGGATGGTTGTCATCTTCAGATTGTAGTCAGTCATTGGTCTTAGACGGTACTTTTACAACAAAGTTTTTTATCTGCTGACCCAACTTGCCTCCAGACGGCACTGAAGTGCTGAGAATTACCACGGGATGGTTGTCATGCTCCGATTGTAGTCAGTCATTGGTCTTAGACGGTACTTTTACAACAAAGTTTTTTATCTGCTGACCCAACTTGCCTCCAGACGGCACTGAAGTGCTGAGAATTACCACGGGATGGTTGTCATGCTCCGATCGTAGTCAGTCATTGGTCTTAGACGGTACTTTTACAGCAAAGTTTTTTATCTGCTGACCCAACTTGCTCCAGACAGCACTGAAATGCTGAGAATTACCACGGGATGGTTGTCATGCTCCGATTGTAGTCAGTCATTGGCCTTAGACGGTACTTTTACAACAAAGTTTTCTATCTAGTGAACAAAATTACCTCCAGACGGCACTGAAGTGCTGAGAATTACCACGGGATGGTCGTCATGCTCCGATTGTAGTCAGTCATTGGTCTTAGACGGTACTTTTAAAACAAAGTTTTTTATCTGCTGACCCAACTTGCCTCCAGACAGCACTGAAATGCTGAGAATTACCACGGGATGGTTGTCATGCTCCGATTGTAGTCAGTCATTGGTCTTAGATGGTACTTTTACAACAAAGTTTTCTATCTGGTGACCCAACTTGCCTCCAGACGGCACTGAAGTGCTGAGAATTACCACGGGATGGTCGTCATCCTCAGATTGTAGTCAGTCATTGGTCTTAGACGGTGCTTTTACAACAAAGTTTTCTATCTGGTGACCCAACTTGCCTCCACGCGGCACTGAAGTGCTGAGAATTACCACGGGATGGTCGTCATCCTCAGATTGTAGTCAGTCATTGGTCTTAGACGGTACTTTTACAACAAAGTTTTCTATCTGGTGACCCAACTTGCCTCCAGACGGCACTGAAGTGCTGAGAATTACCACGGGATGGTCGTCATCCTCAGATTGTAGTCAGTCATTGGTCTTAGACGGTGCTTTTACAACAAAGTTTTCTATCTGGTGACCCAACTTGACTCCACGCGGCACTGAAGTGCTGAGAATTACCACGGGATGGTCGTCATCCTCAGATTGTAGTCAGTCATTGGTCTTAGACGGTACTTTTACAACAAAGTTTTTTATCTGCTGACCCAACTTGCCTCCAGACAGCACTGAAATGCTGAGAATTACCACGGGATGGTTGTCATGCTCCGATAGTAGTCAGTCATTGGTCTTAGATGGTACTTTTACAACAAAGTTTTCTATCCGGTGACCAAAATGCCTCCAGACGGCACTGAAGTGCTGAGAATTACCACGGGATGGTCGTCATCCTCAGATTGTAGTCGGTCATTGGTCTTAGACGGTGCTTTTACAACAAAGTTTTCTATCTGGTGACCCAACTTGACTCCACGCGGCACTGAAGTGCTGAGAATTACCACGGGATGGTCGTCATCCTCCGATTGTAGTCAGTCATTGGTCTTAGACGGTACTTTTACAACAAAGTTTTTTATCTGCTGACCCAACTTGCCTCCAGACAGCACTGAAATGCTGAGAATTACCACGGGATGGTTGTCATGCTCCGATTGTAGTCAGTCATTGGTCTTAGATGGTACTTTTACAACAAAGTTTTCTATCTGGTGACCAAAATGCCTCCAGACGGCACTGAAGTGCTGAGAATTACCACGGGATGGTCGTCATCTTCAGATTGTAGTCGGTCATTGGTCTTAGACGGTGCTTTTACAACAAATTTTTCTATCTGGTGACCCAACTTGACTCCACGCGGCACTGAAGTGCTGAGAATTACCACGGGATGGTCGTCATCCTCCGATTGTAGTCAGTCATTGGTCTTAGACGGTACTTTTACAACAAAGTTTTTTATCTGCTGACCCAACTTGCCTCCAGACAGCACTGAAATGCTGAGAATTACCACGGGATGGTTGTCATGCTCCGATTGTAGTCAGTCATTGGTCTTAGATGGTACTTTTACAACAAAGTTTTCTATCTGGTGACCAAAATGCCTCCAGACGGCACTGAAGTGCTGAGAATTACCACGGGATGGTCGTCATCCTCAGATTGTAGTCAGTCATTGGTCTTAGACGGTACTTTTACAACAAAGTTTTCTATCTGGTGACCCAACTTGCCTCCAGACGGCACTGAAGTGCTGAGAATTACCACGGGATGGTCGTCATCCTCAGATTGTAGTTAGTCATTGGTCTTAGACGGTACTTTTACAACAAAGTTTTCTATCTGGTGACCCAACTTGACTCCAGACGGCACTGAAGTGCTGAGAATTACCACGGGATGGTCGTCATCCTCAGATTGTAGTCAGTCATTGGTCTTAGACGGTACTTTTACAACAAAGTTTTCTATCTGGTGACCCAACTTGCCTCCAGACGGCACTGAAGTGCTGAGAATTACCACGGGATGGTCGTCATCCTCAGATTGTAGTCAGTCATTGGTCTTAGACGGTGCTTTTACAACAAAGTTTTCTATCTGGTGACCAAAATGCCTCCAGACGGCACTGAAGTGCTGAGAATTACCACGGGATGGTCGTC
The DNA here is from genome assembly GCF_016920785.2 of Ixodes scapularis. Lineage (NCBI taxonomy): Eukaryota > Metazoa > Arthropoda > Arachnida > Ixodida > Ixodidae > Ixodes > Ixodes scapularis. Next base: position 732,427 of record NW_024610257.1, on the reverse strand, counting down.
ATCCTCAGATTGTAGTCAGTCATTAGTCTTAGACGGTACTTTTACAACAAAGTTTTCTATCTGGTGACCCAACTTGCCTCCAGACGGCACTGAAGTGCTGAGAATTACCACGGGATGGTTGTCATCCTCCGATTGTAGTCAGTCATTGGTCTTAGACGGTACTTTTACAACAAAGTTTTCTATCTGGTGACCAAAGTGCCTCCAGACGGCACTGAAGTGCTGAGAATTACCATGGGATGGTCGTCATCCACAGATTGTAGTCAGTCATTAGTCTTAGGCGGCACTTTTACAACAAAGTTTTCTATCTGGTGACCAAAATGCCTCCAGACGGCACTGAAGTGCTGAGAATTACCACGGGATGGTCGTCATCCTCAGATTGTAGTCAGTCATTAGTCTTAGACGGTACTTTTACAACAAAGTTTTCTATCTGGTGACCCAACTTGCCTCCAGACGGCACTGAAGTGCTGAGAATTACCACGGGATGGTCGTCATCCTCAGATTGTAGTCAGTCATTAGTCTTAGACGGTACTTTTACAACAAAGTTTTCTATCATGTGACGCAACTTGCCTCCAGACGGCACTGAAGTGCTGAGAATTACCACGGGATGGTCGTCATCCTCAGATTGTAGTCATTCATCGGTCTTAGACGGTGCTTTTACAACAAAGTTTTCTATCTGGTGACCAAAATGCCTCCAGACGGCACTGAAGTGCTGAGAATTACCACGGGATGGTCGTCATCCTCAGATTGTAGTCAGTCATTAGTCTTAGACGGTACTTTTGTAACAAAGTTTTCTATCTGGTGACCCAACTTGCCTCCAGACGGCACTGAAGTGCTGAGAATTACCACGGGATGGTCGTCATCCTCAGATTGTAGTCAGTCATTGGTCTTAGACGGTACTTTTAGAACAAAGTTTTCTATCTGGTGACCAAAATGCCTCCAGACGGCACTGAAGTGCTGAGAATTACCACGGGATGGTCGTCATCCTCAGATTGTAGTCAGTCATTAGTCTTAGACGGTACTTTTACAACAAAGTTTTCTATCTAGTGACCCAACTTGCCTCCAGACGGCACTGAAGTGCTGAGAATTACCACGGGATGGTCGTCATCCTCAGATTGTAGTCAGTCATTGGTCTTAGACGGTGCTTTTAAAACAAAGATTTCTGTCTGGTGACCAAAATGCCTCCAGACGGCAATGAAGTGCTGAGAATTACCACGGGATGGTCGTCATCCTCAGATTGTAGTCAGTCATTAGTCTTAGACGGTACTTTTACAACAAAGTTTTCTATCTGGTGACCCAACTTGCCTCCAGACGGCACTGAAGTGCTGAGAATTACCACGGGATGGTCGTCATCCTCAGATTGTAGTCAGTCATTGGTCTTAGACGGTACTTTTACAACAAAGTTTTCTATCTGGTGACCAAAATGCCTCCAGACGGCACTGAAGTGCTGAGAATTACCACGGGATGGTCGTCATCCTCAGATTGTAGTCAGTCATTAGTCTTAGACGGTACTTTTACAACAAAGTTTTCTATCTAGTGACCCAACTTGCCTCCAGACGGCACTGAAGTGCTGAGAATTACCGCGGGATGGTCGTCATCCTCAGATTGTAGTCAGTCATTAGTCTTAGACGGCACTTTTACAACAAAGTTTTCTATCTGGGGACCAAAATGCCTCCAGACGGCACTGACGTGCTGAGAATTACCACAGGATGGTCGTCATCCTCAGATTGTAATCAGTCATTAGTCTTAGACGGTACTTTTACAACAAAGTTTTCTATCTGGTGACCAAAATGCCTCCAGACGGCACTGAAGTGCTGAGAATTACCACGGGATGGTCGTCATCCTCAGATTGTAGTCAGTCATTAGTCTTAGACGGTACTTTTGTAACAAAGTTTTCTATCTGGTGACCCAACTTGCCTCCAGACAGCACTGAAGTGCTGAGAATTACCACGGGATGGTCGTCATCCTCACATTGTAGTCAGTCATTGGTCTTAGACGGTACTTTTAGAACAAAGTTTTCTATCTGGTGACCAAAATGCCTCCAGACGGCACTGAAGTGCTGAGAATTACCACGGGATGGTCGTCATCCTCAGATTGTAGTCAGTCATTAGTCTTAGACGGTACTTTTACAACAAAGTTTTCTATCTAGTGACCCAACTTGCCTCCAGACGGCACTGAAGTGCTGAGAATTACCACGGGATGGTCGTCATCCTCAGATTGTAGTCAGTCATTGGTCTTAGACGGTGCTTTTACAACAAAGATTTCTGTCTGGTGACCAAAATGCCTCCAGACGGCAATGAAGTGCTGAGAATTACCACGGGATGGTCGTCATCCTCAGATTGTAGTCAGTCATTAGTCTTAGACGGTACTTTTACAACAAAGTTTTCTATCTGGTGACCCAACTTGCCTCCAGACGGCACTGAAGTGCTGAGAATTACCACAGGATGGTTGTCAACCTCAGATTGTAGTCAGTCAGTGGTCTTAGACGGTACTTTTACAACAAAGTTTTCTATCTGGTGACCCAACTTGCCTCCAGACGGCACTGAAGTGCTGAGAATTACCACAGGATGGTCGTCATCCTCAGATTGTAGTCAGTCATTGGTCTTACACGGTACTTTCACAACAAAGTTTTCTATCTAGTGAACAAAATTACCTCCAGACGGCACTGAAGTGCTGAGAATTACCACGGGATGGTTGTCATGCTCCGATTGTAGTCAGTCATTGGTCTTAGACGGTACTTTTACAACAAAGTTTCTTATCAGCTGACCCAACTTGCATCTAGACGGCACTGAAGTGCCGAGAATTACCACGGGATGGTCGTCATCCTCAGATTGTAGTCAATCATTGGTCTTAGACGGTACTTTTACAACAAAATTTTCTATCTAGTGACCCAAATTACCTCCAGACGGCACTGAAGTGCTGAGAATTACCACGGGATGGTCGTCATCCTCAGATTGTAGTCAGTCATTGGTCTTAAACGGTACTTTTACAACAAAGTTTTCTATTTAGTGACCCAAATTACCTCCAGACGGCACTGAAGTGCCGAGAATTATCACAGGATGGTTGTCATCTTCAGATTGTAGTCAGTCATTGGTCTTAGACGGTACTTTTACAACAAAGTTTTTTATCTGCTGACCCAACTTGCCTCCAGACGGCACTGAAGTGCTGAGAATTACCACGGGATGGTTGTCATGCTCCGATTGTAGTCAGTCATTGGTCTTAGACGGTACTTTTACAACAAAGTTTTTTATCTGCTGACCCAACTTGCCTCCAGACGGCACTGAAGTGCTGAGAATTACCACGGGATGGTTGTCATGCTCCGATCGTAGTCAGTCATTGGTCTTGAACGGTACTTTTACAACAAAGTTTTCTATCTAGTGAACAAAATTACCTCCAGACGGCACTGAAGTGCTGAGAATTACCACGGGATGGTCGTCATGCTCCGATTGTAGTCAGTCATTGGTCTTAGACGGTACTTTTAAAACAAAGTTTTTTATCTGCTGACCCAACTTGCCTCCAGACAGCACTGAAATGCTGAGAATTACCACGGGATGGTTGTCATGCTCCGATTGTAGTCAGTCATTGGTCTTAGATGGTACTTTTACAACAAAGTTTTCTATCTGGTGACCCAACTTGCCTCCAGACGGCACTGAAGTGCTGAGAATTACCACGGGATGGTCGTCATCCTCAGATTGTAGTCAGTCATTGGTCTTAGACGGTGCTTTTACAACAAAGTTTTCTATCTGGTGACCCAACTTGCCTCCACGCGGCACTGAAGTGCTGAGAATTACCACGGGATGGTCGTCATCCTCAGATTGTAGTCAGTCATTGGTCTTAGACGGTACTTTTACAACAAAGTTTTCTATCTGGTGACCCAACTTGCCTCCAGACGGCACTGAAGTGCTGAGAATTACCACGAGATGGTCGTCATCCTCAGATTGTAGTCAGTCATTGGTCTTAGACGGTGCTTTTACAACAAAGTTTTCTATCTGGTGACCCAACTTGACTCCACGCGGCACTGAAGTGCTGAGAATTACCACGGGATGGTCGTCATCCTCAGATTGTAGTCAGTCATTGGTCTTAGACGGTTCTTTTACAACAAAGTTTTTTATCTGCTGACCCAACTTGCCTCCAGACAGCACTGAAATGCTGAGAATTACCACGGGATGGTTGTCATGCTCCGATAGTAGTCAGTCATTGGTCTTAGATGGTACTTTTACAACAAAGTTTTCTATCCGGTGACCAAAATGCCTCCAGACGGCACTGAAGTGCTGAGAATTACCACGGGATGGTCGTCATCCTCAGATTGTAGTCGGTCATTGGTCTTAGACGGTGCTTTTACAACAAAGTTTTCTATCTGGTGACCCAACTTGACTCCACGCGGCACTGAAGTGCTGAGAATTACCACGGGATGGTCGTCATCCTCCGATTGTAGTCAGTCATTGGTCTTAGACGGTACTTTTACAACAAAGTTTTTTATCTGCTGACCCAACTTGCCTCCAGACAGCACTGAAATGCTGAGAATTACCACGGGATGGTTGTCATGCTCCGATTGTAGTCAGTCATTGGTCTTAGATGGTACTTTTACAACAAAGTTTTCTATCTGGTGACCAAAATGCCTCCAGACGGCACTGAAGTGCTGAGAATTACCACGGGATGGTCGTCATCTTCAGATTGTAGTCGGTCATTGGTCTTAGACGGTGCTTTTACAACAAATTTTTCTATCTGGTGACCCAACTTGACTCCACGCGGCACTGAAGTGCTGAGAATTACCACGGGATGGTCGTCATCCTCCGATTGTAGTCAGTCATTGGTCTTAGACGGTACTTTTACAACAAAGTTTTTTATCTGCTGACCCAGCTTGCCTCGAGACAGCACTGAAATGCTGAGAATTACCACGGGATGGTTGTCATGCTCCGATTGTAGTCAGTCATTGGTCTTAGATGGTACTTTTACAACAAAGTTTTCTATCTGGTGACCAAAATGCCTCCAGACGGCACTGAAGTGCTGAGAATTACCACGGGATGGTCGTCATCCTCAGATTGTAGTCAGTCATTGGTCTTAGACGGTGGTTTTACAACAAAGTTTTCTATCTGGTGACCCAACTTGACTCCACGCGGCACTGAAGTGCTGAGACTTACCACGGGATGGTCGTCATCCTCCGATTGTAGTCAGTCATTGGTCTTAGACGGTACTTTTACAACAAAGTTTTTTATCTGCTGACCCAACTTGCCTCCAGACAGCACTGAAATGCTGAGAATTACCACGGGATGGTTGTCATGCTCCGATTGTAGTCAGTCATTGGTCTTAGATGGTACTTTTACAACAAAGTTTTCTATCTGGTGACCAAAATGCCTCCAGACAGCACTGAAGTGCTGAGAATTACCACGGGATGGTCGTCATCCTCAGATTGTATTCAGTCATTGGTCTTAGACGGTACTTTTACAACAAAGTTTTCTATCTGGTGACCCAACTTGCCTCCAGACGGCACTGAAGTGCTGAGAATTACCACGGGATGGTCGTCATCCTCAGATTGTAGTCAGTCATTGGTCTTAGACGGTACTTTTACAACAAAGTTTTCTATCTGGTGACCCAACTTGACTCCAGACGGCACTGAAGTGCTGAGAATTACCACGGGATGGTCGTCATCCTCAGATTGTAGTCAGTCATTGGTCTTAGACGGTACTTTTACAACAAAGTTTTCTATCTGGTGACCCAACTTGACTCCACGCGGCACTGAAGTGCTGAGAATTACCACGGGATGGTCGTCATCCTCAGATTGTAGTCAGTCATTGGTCTTAGACGGTTCTTTTACAACAAAGTTTTTTATCTGCTGACCCAACTTGCCTCCAGACAGCACTGAAATGCTGAGAATTACCACGGGATGGTTGTCATGCTCCGATAGTAGTCAGTCATTGGTCTTAGATGGTACTTTTACAACAAAGTTTTCTATCCGGTGACCAAAATGCCTCCAGACGGCACTGAAGTGCTGAGAATTACCACGGGATGGTCGTCATCCTCAGATTGTAGTCGGTCATTGGTCTTAGACGGTGCTTTTACAACAAAGTTTTCTATCTGGTGACCCAACTTGACTCCACGCGGCACTGAAGTGCTGAGAATTACCACGGGATGGTCGTCATCCTCCGATTGTAGTCAGTCATTGGTCTTAGACGGTACTTTTACAACAAAGTTTTTTATCTGCTGACCCAACTTGCCTCCAGACAGCACTGAAATGCTGAGAATTACCACGGGATGGTTGTCATGCTCCGATTGTAGTCAGTCATTGGTCTTAGATGGTACTTTTACAACAAAGTTTTCTATCTGGTGACCAAAATGCCTCCAGACGGCACTGAAGTGCTGAGAATTACCACGGGATGGTCGTCATCTTCAGATTGTAGTCGGTCATTGGTCTTAGACGGTGCTTTTACAACAAATTTTTCTATCTGGTGACCCAACTTGACTCCACGCGGCACTGAAGTGCTGAGAATTACCACGGGATGGTCGTCATCCTCCGATTGTAGTCAGTCATTGGTCTTAGACGGTACTTTTACAACAAAGTTTTTTATCTGCTGACCCAACTTGCCTCCAGACAGCACTGAAATGCTGAGAATTACCACGGGATGGTTGTCATGCTCCGATTGTAGTCAGTCATTGGTCTTAGATGGTACTTTTACAACAAAGTTTTCTATCTGGTGACCAAAATGCCTCCAGACGGCACTGAAGTGCTGAGAATTACCACGGGATGGTCGTCATCCTCAGATTGTAGTCAGTCATTGGTCTTAGACGGTGGTTTTACAACAAAGTTTTCTATCTGGTGACCCAACTTGACTCCACGCGGCACTGAAGTGCTGAGACTTACCACGGGATGGTCGTCATCCTCCGATTGTAGTCAGTCATTGGTCTTAGACGGTACTTTTACAACAAAGTTTTTTATCTGCTGACCCAACTTGCCTCCAGACAGCACTGAAATGCTGAGAATTACCACGGGATGGTTGTCATGATCCGATTGTAGTCAGTCATTGGTCTTAGATGGTACTTTTACAACAAAGTTTTCTATCTGGTGACCAAAATGCCTCCAGACAGCACTGAAGTGCTGAGAATTACCACGGGATGGTCGTCATCCTCAGATTGTATTCAGTCATTGGTCTTAGACGGTACTTTTACAACAAAGTTTTCTATCTGGTGACCCAACTTGCCTCCAGACGGCACTGAAGTGCTGAGAATTACCACGGGATGGTCGTCATCCTCAGATTGTAGTCAGTCATTGGTCTTAGACGGTACTTTTACAACAAAGTTTTCTATCTGGTGACCCAACTTGACTCCAGACGGCACTGAAGTGCTGAGAATTACCACGGGATGGTCGTCATCCTCAGATTGTAGTCAGTCATTGGTCTTAGACGGTACTTTTACAACAAAGTTTTCTATCTGGTGACCCAACTTGCCTCCAGACGGCACTGAAGTGCTGAGAATTACCACGGGATGGTCGTCATCCTCAGATTGTAGTCAGTCATTGGTCTTAGACGGTGCTTTTACAACAAAGTTTTCTATCTGGTGACCAAAATGCCTCCAGACAGCACTGAAGTGCTGAGAATTACCACGGGATGGTCGTCATCCTCAGATTGTAGTCAGTCATTAGTCTTAGACGGTACTTTTACAACAAAGTTTTCTATCTGGTGACCCAACTTGCCTCCAGACGGCACTGAAGTGCTGAGAATTACCACGGGATGGTTGTCATCCTCAGATTGTAGTCAGTCATTGGTCTTAGACGGTACTTTTACAACAAAGTTTTCTATCTGGTGACCAAAGTGCCTCCAGACGGCACTGAAGTGCTGAGAATTACCACGGGATGGTCGTCATCCTCAGATTGTAGTCAGTCATTAGTCTTAGACGGTACTTTTACAACAAAGTTTTCTATCTGGTGACCCAACTTGCCTCCAGACGGCACTGAAGTGCTGAGAATTACCACGGGATGGTCGTCATCCTCAGATTGTAGTCAGTCATTAGTCTTAGACGGTACTTTTACAACAAAGTTTTCTATCTGGTGACCCAACTTGCCTCCAGCCGGCACTGAAGTGCTGAGAATTACCACGGGATGGTCGTCATCCTCAGATTGTAGTCAGTCATTAGTCTTAGACGGTACTTTTACAACAAAGTTTTCTATCATGTGACCCAACTTGCCTCCAGACGGCACTGAAGTGCTGAGAATTACCACGGGATGGTCGTCATCCTCAGATTGTAGTCAGTCATTGGTCTTAGACGGTGCTTTTACAACAAAGTTTTCTATCTGGTGACCAAAATGCCTCCAGACGGCACTGAAGTGCTGAGAATTACCACGGGATGGTCGTCATCCTCAGATTGTAGTCAGTCATTAGTCTTAGACGGTACTTTTACAACAAAGTTTTCTATCTGGTGACCCAACTTGCCTCCAGACGGCACTGAAGTGCTGAGAATTACCACGGGATGGTTGTCATCCTCCGATTGTAGTCAGTCATTAGTCTTAGGCGGCACTTTTACAACAAAGTTTTCTATCTGGTGACCAAAATGCCTCCAGACGGCACTGAAGTGCTGAGAATTACCACGGGATGGTCGTCATCCTCAGATTGTAGTCAGTCATTAGTCTTAGACGGTACTTTTACAACAAAGTTTTCTATCTGGTGACCCAACTTGCCTCCAGACGGCACTGAAGTGCTGAGAATTACCACGGGATGGTCGTCATCCTCAGATTGTAGTCAGTCATTAGTCTTAGACGGTACTTTTACAACAAAGTTTTCTATCATGTGACGCAACTTGCCTCCAGACGGCACTGAAGTGCTGAGAATTACCATGGGATGGTCGTCATCCTCAGATTGTAGTCAGTCATTGGTCTTAGACGGTGCTTTTACAACAAAGTTTTCTATCTGGTGACCAAAATGCCTCCAGACGGCACTGAAGTGCTGAGAATTACCACGGGATGGTCGTCATCCTCAGATTGTAGTCAGTCATTAGTCTTAGACGGTACTTTTGTAACAAAGTTTTCTATCTGGTGACCCAACTTGCCTCCAGACGGCACTGAAGTGCTGAGAATTACCACGGGATGGTCGTCATCCTCAGATTGTAGTCAGTCATTGGCCTTAGACAGTACTTTTAGAACAAAGTTTTCTATCTGGTGACCAAAATGCCTCCAGACGGCACTGAAGTGCTGAGAATTACCACGGGATGGTCGTCATCCTCAGATTGTAGTCAGTCATTAGTCTTAGACGGTACTTTTACAACAAAGTTTTCTATCTAGTGACCCAACTTGCCTCCAGACGGCACTGAAGTGCTGAGAATTACCACGGGATGGTCGTCATCCTCAGATTGTAGTCAGTCATTGGTCTTAGACGGTGCTTTTAAAACAAAGATTTCTGTCTGGTGACCAAAATGCCTCCAGACGGCAATGAAGTGCTGAGAATTACCACGGGATGGTCGTCATCCTCAGATTGTAGTCAGTCATTAGTCTTAGACGGTACTTTTACAACAAAGTTTTCTATCTGGTGACCCAACTTGCCTCCAGACGGCACTGAAGTGCTGAGAATTACCACGGGATGGTCGTCATCCTCAGATTGTAGTCAGTCATTGGTCTTAGACGGTACTTTTACAACAAAGTTTTCTATCTGGTGACCAAAATGCCTCCAGACGGCACTGAAGTGCTGAGAATTACCACGGGATGGTCGTCATCCTCAGATTGTAGTCAGTCATTAGTCTTAGACGGTACTTTTACAACAAAGTTTTCTATCTAGTGACCCAACTTGCCTCCAGACGGCACTGAAGTGCTGAGAATTACCACGGGATGGTCGTCATCCTCAGATTGTAGTCAGTCATTAGTCTTAGACGGCACTTTTACAACAAAGTTTTCTATCTGGTGACCAAAATGCCTCCAGACGGCACTGAAGTGCTGAGAATTACCACAGGATGGTCGTCATCCTCAGATTGTAATCAGTCATTAGTCTTAGACGGTACTTTTACAACAAAGTTTTCTATCTGGTGACCAAAATGCCTCCAGACGGCACTGAAGTGCTGAGAATTACCACGGGATGGTCGTCATCCTCAGATTGTAGTCAGTCATTAGTCTTAGACGGTACTTTTGTAACAAAGTTTTCTATCTGGTGACCCAACTTGCCTCCAGACAGCACTGAAGTGCTGAGAATTACCACGGGATGGTCGTCATCCTCAGATTGTAGTCAGTCATTGGTCTTAGACGGTACTTTTAGAAGAAAGTTTTCTATCTGGTGACCAAAATGCCTCCAGACGGCACTGAAGTGCTGAGAATTACCACGGGATGGTCGTCATCCTCAGATTGTAGTCAGTCATTAGTCTTAGACGGTACTTTTACAACAAAGTTTTCTATCTAGTGACCCAACTTGCCTCCAGACGGCACTGAAGTGCTGAGAATTACCACGGGATGGTCGTCATCCTCAGATTGTAGTCAGTCATTGGTCTTAGACGGTGCTTTTACAACAAAGATTTCTGTCTGGTGACCAAAATGCCTCCAGACGGCAATGAAGTGCTGAGAATTACCACGGGATGGTCGTCATCCTCAGATTGTAGTCAGTCATTAGTCTTAGACGGTACTTTTACAACAAAGTTTTCTATCTAGTGACCCAACTTGCCTCCAGACGGCACTGAAGTGCTGAGAATTACCACAGGATGGTTGTCAACCTCAGATTGTAGTCAGTCAGTGGTCTTAGACGGTACTTTTACAACAAAGTTTTCTATCTGGTGACCCAACTTGCCTCCAGACGGCACTGAAGTGCTGAGAATTACCACAGGATGGTCGTCATCCTCAGATTGTAGTCAGTCATTGGTCTTACACGGTACTTTCACAACAAAGTTTTTTATCTAGTGAACAAAATTACCTCCAGACGGCACTGAAGTGCTGAGAATTACCACGGGATGGTTGTCATGCTCCGATTGTAGTCAGTCATTGGTCTTAGACGGTACTTTTACAACAAAGTTTCTTATCTGCTGACCCAACTTGCATCTAGACGGCACTGAAGTGCCGAGAATTACCACGGGATGGTCGTCATCCTCAGATTGTAGTCAATCATTGGTCTTAGACGGTACTTTTACAACAAAATTTTCTATCTAGTGACCCAAATTACCTCCAGACGGCACTGAAGTGCTGAGAATTACCACGGGATGGTCGTCATCCTCAGATTGTAGTCAGTCATTGGTCTTAGACGGTGCTTTTAAAACAAAGATTTCTGTCTGGTGACCAAAATGCCTCCAGACGGCAATGAAGTGCTGAGAATTACCACGGGATGGTCGTCATCCTCAGATTGTAGTCAGTCATTAGTCTTAGACGGTACTTTTACAACAAAGTTTTCTATCTGGTGACCCAACTTGCCTCCAGACGGCACTGAAGTGCTGAGAATTACCACGGGATGGTCGTCATCCTCAGATTGTAGTGAGTCATTGGTCTTAGACGGTACTTTTACAACAAAGTTTTCTATCTGGTGACCAAAATGCCTCCAGACGGCACTGAAGTGCTGAGAATTACCACGGGATGGTCGTCATCCTCAGATTGTAGTCAGTCATTAGTCTTAGACGGTACTTTTACAACAAAGTTTTCTATCTAGTGACCCAACTTGCCTCCAGACGGCACTGAAGTGCTGAGAATTACCACGGGATGGTCGTCATCCTCAGATTGTAGTCAGTCATTAGTCTTAGACGGCACTTTTACAACAAAGTTTTCTATCTGGTGACCAAAATGCCTCCAGACGGCACTGAAGTGCTGAGAATTACCACAGGATGGTCGTCATCCTCAGATTGTAATCAGTCATTAGTCTTAGACGGTACTTTTACAACAAAGTTTTCTATCTGGTGACCAAAATGCCTCCAGACGGCACTGAAGTGCTGAGAATTACCACGGGATGGTCGTCATCCTCAGATTGTAGTCAGTCATTAGTCTTAGACGGTACTTTTGTAACAAAGTTTTCTATCTGGTGACCCAACTTGCCTCCAGACAGCACTGAAGTGCTGAGAATTACCACGGGATGGTCGTCATCCTCAGATTGTAGTCAGTCATTGGTCTTAGACGGTACTTTTAGAACAAAGTTTTCTATCTGGTGACCAAAATGCCTCCAGACGGCACTGAAGTGCTGAGAATTACCACGGGATGGTCGTCATCCTCAGATTGTAGTCAGTCATTAGTCTTAGACGGTACTTTTACAACAAAGTTTTCTATCTAGTGACCCAACTTGCCTCCAGACGGCACTGAAGTGCTGAGAATTACCCCGGGATGGTCGTCATCCTCAGATTGTAGTCAGTCATTGGTCTTAGACGGTGCTTTTACAACAAAGATTTCTGTCTGGTGACCAAAATGCCTCCAGACGGCAATGAAGTGCTGAGAATTACCATGGGATGGTCGTCATCCTCAGATTGTAGTCAGTCATTAGTCTTAGACGGTACTTTTACAACAAAGTTTTCTATCTGGTGACCCAACTTGCCTCCAGACGGCACTGAAGTGCTGAGAATTACCACAGGATGGTTGTCAACCTCAGATTGTAGTCAGTCAGTGGTCTTAGACGGTACTTTTACAACAAAGTTTTCTATCTGGTGACCCAACTTGCCTCCAGACGGCACTGAAGTGCTGAGAATTACCACAGGATGGTCGTCATCCTCAGATTGTAGTCAGTCATTGGTCTTACACGGTACTTTCACAACAAAGTTTTCTATCTAGTGAACAAAATTACCTCCAGACGGCACTGAAGTGCTGAGAATTACCACGGGATGGTTGTCATGCTCCGATTGTAGTCAGTCATTGGTCTTAGACGGTACTTTTACAACAAAGTTTCTTATCTGCTGACCCAACTTGCATCTAGACGGCACTGAAGTGCCGAGAATTACCACGGGATGGTCGTCATCCTCAGATTGTAGTCAATCATTGGTCTTAGACGGTACTTTTACAACAAAATTTTCTATCTAGTGACCCAAATTACCTCCAGACGGCACTGAAGTGCTGAGAATTACCACGGGATGGTCGTCATCCTCAGATTGTAGTCAGTCATTGGTCTTAAACGGTACTTTTACAACAAAGTTTTCTATCTAGTGACCCAAATTACCTCCAGACGGCACTGAAGTGCCGAGAATTATCACAGGATGGTTGTCATCTTCAGATTGTAGTCAGTCATTGGTCTTAGACGGTACTTTTACAACAAAGTTTTTTATCTGCTGACCCAACTTGCCTCCAGACGGCACTGAAGTGCTGAGAATTACCACGGGATGGTTGTCATGCTCCGATTGTAGTCAGTCATTGGTCTTAGACGGTACTTTTACAACAAAGTTTTTTATCTGCTGACCCAACTTGCCTCCAGACGGCACTGAAGTGCTGAGAATTACCACGGGATGGTTGTCATGCTCCGATCGTAGTCAGTCATTGGTCTTGGACGGTACTTTTACAACAAAGTTTTTTATCTGCTGACCCAACTTGCTCCAGACAGCACTGAAATGCTGAGAATTACCACGGGATGGTTGTCATGCTCCGATTGTAGTCAGTCATTGGCCTTAGACGGTACTTTTACAACAAAGTTTTCTATCTAGTGAACAAAATTACCTCCAGACGGCACTGAAGTGCTGAGAATTACCACGGGATGGTCGTCATGCTCCGATTGTAGTCAGTCATTGGTCTTAGACGGTACTTTTAAAACAAAGTTTTTTATCTGCTGACCCAACTTGCCTCCAGACAGCACTGAAATGCTGAGAATTACCACGGGATGGTTGTCATGCTCCGATTGTAGTCAGTCATTGGTCTTAGATGGTACTTTTACAACAAAGTTTTCTATCTGGTGACCCAACTTGCCTCCAGACGGCACTGAAGTGCTGAGAATTACCACGGGATGGTCGTCATCCTCAGATTGTAGTCAGTCATTGGTCTTAGACGGTGCTTTTACAACAAAGTTTTCTATCTGGTGACCCAACTTGCCTCCACGCGGCACTGAAGTGCTGAGAATTACCACGGGATGGTCGTCATCCTCAGATTGTAGTCAGTCATTGGTCTTAGACGGTACTTTTACAACAAAGTTTTCTATCTGGTGACCCAACTTGCCTCCAGACGGCACTGAAGTGCTGAGAATTACCACGGGATGGTCGTCATCCTCAGATTGTAGTCAGTCATTGGTCTTAGACGGTGCTTTTACAACAAAGTTTTCTATCTGGTGACCCAACTTGACTCCACGCGGCACTGAAGTGCTGAGAATTACCACGGGATGGTCGTCATCCTCAGATTGTAGTCAGTCATTGGTCTTAGACGGTTCTTTTACAACAAAGTTTTTTATCTGCTGACCCAACTTGCCTCCAGACAGCACTGAAATGCTGAGAATTACCACGGGATGGTTGTCATGCTCCGATAGTAGTCAGTCATTGGTCTTAGATGGTACTTTTACAACAAAGTTTTCTATCCGGTGACCAAAATGCCTCCAGACGGCACTGAAGTGCTGAGAATTACCACGGGATGGTCGTCATCCTCAGATTGTAGTCGGTCATTGGTCTTAGACGGTGCTTTTACAACAAAGTTTTCTATCTGGTGACCCAACTTGACTCCACGCGGCACTGAAGTGCTGAGAATTACCACGGGATGGTCGTCATCCTCCGATTGTAGTCAGTCATTGGTCTTAGACGGTACTTTTACAACAAAGTTTTTTATCTGCTGGCCCAACTTGCCTCCAGACAGCACTGAAATGCTGAGAATTACCACGGGATGGTTGTCATGCTCCGATTGTAGTCAGTCATTGGTCTTAGATGGTACTTTTACAACAAAGTTTTCTATCTGGTGACCAAAATGCCTCCAGACGGCACTGAAGTGCTGAGAATTACCACGGGATGGTCGTCATCTTCAGATTGTAGTCGGTCATTGGTCTTAGACGGTGCTTTTACAACAAATTTTTCTATCTGGTGACCCAACTTGACTCCACGCGGCACTGAAGTGCTGAGAATTACCACGGGATGGTCGTCATCCTCCGATTGTAGTCAGTCATTGGTCTTAGACGGTACTTTTACAACAAAGTTTTTTATCTGCTGACCCAGCTTGCCTCGAGACAGCACTGAAATGCTGAGAATTACCACGGGATGGTTGTCATGCTCCGATTGTAGTCAGTCATTGGTCTTAGATGGTACTTTTACAACAAAGTTTTCTATCTGGTGACCAAAATGCCTCCAGACGGCACTGAAGTGCTGAGAATTACCACGGGATGGTCGTCATCCTCAGATTGTAGTCAGTCATTGGTCTTAGACGGTGGTTTTACAACAAAGTTTTCTATCTGGTGACCCAACTTGACTCCACGCGGCACTGAAGTGCTGAGACTTACCACGGGATGGTCGTCATCCTCCGATTGTAGTCAGTCATTGGTCTTAGACGGTACTTTTACAACAAAGTTTTTTATCTGCTGACCCAACTTGCCTCCAGACAGCACTGAAATGCTGAGAATTACCACGGGATGGTTGTCATGCTCCGATTGTAGTCAGTCATTGGTCTTAGATGGTACTTTTACAACAAAGTTTTCTATCTGGTGACCAAAATGCCTCCAGACAGCACTGAAGTGCTGAGAATTACCACGGGATGGTCGTCATCCTCAGATTGTATTCAGTCATTGGTCTTAGACGGTACTTTTACAACAAAGTTTTCTATCTGGTGACCCAACTTGCCTCCAGACGGCACTGAAGTGCTGAGAATTACCACGGGATGGTCGTCATCCTCAGATTGTAGTCAGTCATTGGTCTTAGACGGTACTTTTACAACAAAGTTTTCTATCTGGTGACCCAACTTGACTCCAGACGGCACTGAAGTGCTGAGAATTACCACGGGATGGTCGTCATCCTCAGATTGTAGTCAGTCATTGGTCTTAGACGGTACTTTTACAACAAAGTTTTCTATCTGGTGACCCAACTTGACTCCACGCGGCACTGAAGTGCTGAGAATTACCACGGGATGGTCGTCATCCTCAGATTGTAGTCAGTCATTGGTCTTAGACGGTTCTTTTACAACAAAGTTTTTTATCTGCTGACCCAACTTGCCTCCAGACAGCACTGAAATGCTGAGAATTACCACGGGATGGTTGTCATGCTCCGATAGTAGTCAGTCATTGGTCTTAGATGGTACTTTTACAACAAAGTTTTCTATCCGGTGACCAAAATGCCTCCAGACGGCACTGAAGTGCTGAGAATTACCACGGGATGGTCGTCATCCTCAGATTGTAGTCGGTCATTGGTCTTAGACGGTGCTTTTACAACAAAGTTTTCTATCTGGTGACCCAACTTGACTCCACGCGGCACTGAAGTGCTGAGAATTACCACGGGATGGTCGTCATCCTCCGATTGTAGTCAGTCATTGGTCTTAGACGGTACTTTTACAACAAAGTTTTTTATCTGCTGACCCAACTTGCCTCCAGACAGCACTGAAATGCTGAGAATTACCACGGGATGGTTGTCATGCTCCGATTGTAGTCAGTCATTGGTCTTAGATGGTACTTTTACAACAAAGTTTTCTATCTGGTGACCAAAATGCCTCCAGACGGCACTGAAGTGCTGAGAATTACCACGGGATGGTCGTCATCTTCAGATTGTAGTCGGTCATTGGTCTTAGACGGTGCTTTTACAACAAATTTTTCTATCTGGTGACCCAACTTGACTCCACGCGGCACTGAAGTGCTGAGAATTACCACGGGATGGTCGTCATCCTCCGATTGTAGTCAGTCATTGGTCTTAGACGGTACTTTTACAACAAAGTTTTTTATCTGCTGACCCAGCTTGCCTCGAGACAGCACTGAAATGCTGAGAATTACCACGGGATGGTTGTCATGCTCCGATTGTAGTCAGTCATTGGTCTTAGATGGTACTTTTACAACAAAGTTTTCTATCTGGTGACCAAAATGCCTCCAGACGGCACTGAAGTGCTGAGAATTACCACGGGATGGTCGTCATCCTCAGATTGTAGTCAGTCATTGGTCTTAGACGGTGGTTTTACAACAAAGTTTTCTATCTGGTGACCCAACTTGACTCCACGCGGCACTGAAGTGCTGAGACTTACCACGGGATGGTCGTCATCCTCCGATTGTAGTCAGTCATTGGTCTTAGACGGTACTTTTACAACAAAGTTTTTTATCTGCTGACCCAACTTGCCTCCAGACAGCACTGAAATGCTGAGAATTACCACGGGATGGTTGTCATGCTCCGATTGTAGTCAGTCATTGGTCTTAGATGGTACTTTTACAACAAAGTTTTCTATCTGGTGACCAAAATGCCTCCAGACAGCACTGAAGTGCTGAGAATTACCACGGGATGGTCGTCATCCACAGATTGTATTCAGTCATTGGTCTTAGACGGTACTTTTACAACAAAGTTTTCTATCTGGTGACCCAACTTGCCTCCAGACGGCACTGAAGTGCTGAGAATTACCACGGGATGGTCGTCATCCTCAGATTGTAGTCAGTCATTGGTCTTAGACGGTACTTTTACAACAAAGTTTTCTATCTGGTGACCCAACTTGACTCCAGACGGCACTGAAGTGCTGAGAATTACCACGGGATGGTCGTCATCCTCAGATTGTAGTCAGTCATTGGTCTTAGACGGTACTTTTACAACAAAGTTTTCTATCTGGTGACCCAACTTGACTCCACGCGGCACTGAAGTGCTGAGAATTACCACGGGATGGTCGTCATCCTCAGATTGTAGTCAGTCATTGGTCTTAGACGGTTCTTTTACAACAAAGTTTTTTATCTGCTGACCCAACTTGCCTCCAGACAGCACTGAAATGCTGAGAATTACCACGGGATGGTTGTCATGCTCCGATAGTAGTCAGTCATTGGTCTTAGATGGTACTTTTACAACAAAGTTTTCTATCCGGTGACCAAAATGCCTCCAGACGGCACTGAAGTGCTGAGAATTACCACGGGATGGTCGTCATCCTCAGATTGTAGTCGGTCATTGGTCTTAGACGGTGCTTTTACAACAAAGTTTTCTATCTGGTGACCCAACTTGACTCCACGCGGCACTGAAGTGCTGAGAATTACCACGGGATGGTCGTCATCCTCCGATTGTAGTCAGTCATTGGTCTTAGACGGTACTTTTACAACAAAGTTTTTTATCTGCTGACCCAACTTGCCTCCAGACAGCACTGAAATGCTGAGAATTACCACGGGATGGTTGTCATGCTCCGATTGTAGTCAGTCATTGGTCTTAGATGGTACTTTTACAACAAAGTTTTCTATCTGGTGACCAAAATGCCTCCAGACGGCACTGAAGTGCTGAGAATTACCACGGGATGGTCGTCATCTTCAGATTGTAGTCGGTCATTGGTCTTAGACGGTGCTTTTACAACAAATTTTTCTATCTGGTGACCCAACTTGACTCCACGCGGCACTGAAGTGCTGAGAATTACCACGGGATGGTCGTCATCCTCCGATTGTAGTCAGTCATTGGTCTTAGACGGTACTTTTACAACAAAGTTTTTTATCTGCTGACCCAGCTTGCCTCGAGACAGCACTGAAATGCTGAGAATTACCACGGGATGGTTGTCATGCTCCGATTGTAGTCAGTCATTGGTCTTAGATGGTACTTTTACAACAAAGTTTTCTATCTGGTGACCAAAATGCCTCCAGACGGCACTGAAGTGCTGAGAATTACCACGGGATGGTCGTCATCCTCAGATTGTAGTCAGTCATTGGTCTTAGACGGTGGTTTTACAACAAAGTTTTCTATCTGGTGACCCAACTTGACTCCACGCGGCACTGAAGTGCTGAGACTTACCACGGGATGGTCGTCATCCTCCGATTGTAGTCAGTCATTGGTCTTAGACGGTACTTTTACAACAAAGTTTTTTATCTGCTGACCCAACTTGCCTCCAGACAGCACTGAAATGCTGAGAATTACCACGGGATGGTTGTCATGCTCCGATTGTAGTCAGTCATTGGTCTTAGATGGTACTTTTACAACAAAGTTTTCTATCTGGTGACCAAAATGCCTCCAGACAGCACTGAAGTGCTGAGAATTACCACGGGATGGTCGTCATCCTCAGATTGTATTCAGTCATTGGTCTTAGACGGTACTTTTACAACAAAGTTTTCTATCTGGTGACCCAACTTGCCTCCAGACGGCACTGAAGTGCTGAGAATTACCACGGGATGGTCGTCATCCTCAGATTGTAGTCAGTCATTGGTCTTAGACGGTACTTTTACAACAAAGTTTTCTATCTGGTGACCCAACTTGACTCCAGACGGCACTGAAGTGCTGAGAATTACCACGGGATGGTCGTCATCCTCAGATTGTAGTCAGTCATTGGTCTTAGACGGTACTTTTACAACAAAGTTTTCTATCTGGTGACCCAACTTGCCTCCAGACGGCACTGAAGTGCTGAGAATTACCACGGGATGGTCGTCATCCTCAGATTGTAGTCAGTCATTGGTCTTAGACGGTGCTTTTACAACAAAGTTTTCTATCTGGTGACCAAAATGCCTCCAGACGGCACTGAAGTGCTGAGAATTACCACGGGATGGTCGTCATCCTCAGATTGTAGTCAGTCATTAGTCTTAGACGGTACTTTTACAACAAAGTTTTCTATCTGGTGACCCAACTTGCCTCCAGACGGCACTGAAGTGCTGAGAATTACCACGGGATGGTTGTCATCCTCAGATTGTAGTCAGTCATTGGTCTTAGACGGTACTTTTACAACAAAGTTTTCTATCTGGTGACCAAAGTGCCTCCAGACGGCACTGAAGTGCTGAGAATTACCACGGGATGGTCGTCATCCTCAGATTGTAGTCAGTCATTAGTCTTAGACGGTACTTTTACAACAAAGTTTTCTATCTGGTGACCCAACTTGCCTCCAGACGGCACTGAAGTGCTGAGAATTACCACGGGATGGTCGTCATCCTCAGATTGTAGTCAGTCATTAGTCTTAGACGGTACTTTTACAACAAAGTTTTCTATCTGGTGACCCAACTTGCCTCCAGACGGCACTGAAGTGCTGAGAATTACCACGGGATGGTCGTCATCCTCAGATTGTAGTCAGTCATTAGTCTTAGACGGTACTTTTACAACAAAGTTTTCTATCATGTGACCCAACTTGCCTCCAGACGGCACTGAAGTGCTGAGAATTACCACGGGATGGTCGTCATCCTCAGATTGTAGTCAGTCATTGGTCTTAGACGGTGCTTTTACAACAAAGTTTTCTATCTGGTGACCAAAAGCCTCCAGACGGCACTGAAGTGCTGAGAATTACCACGGGATGGTCGTCATCCTCAGATTGTAGTCAGTCATTAGTCTTAGACGGTACTTTTGTAACAAAGTTTTCTATCTGGTGACCCAACTTGCCTCCAGACGGCACTGAAGTGCTGAGAATTACCACGGGATGGTCGTCATCCTCAGATTGTAGTCAGTCATTGGTCTTAGACGGTACTTTTAGAACAAAGTTTTCTATCTGGTGACCAAAATGCCTCCAGACGGCACTGAAGTGCTGAGAATTACCACGGGATGGTCGTCATCCTCAGATTGTAGTCAGTCATTAGTCTTAGACGGTACTTTTACAACAAAGTTTTCTATCTAGTGACCCAACTTGCCTCCAGACGGCACTGAAGTGCTGAGAATTACCACGGGATGGTCGTCATCCTCAGATTGTAGTCAGTCATTAGTCTTAGACGGTACTTTTACAACAAAGGTTTCTATCTGGTGACCAAAATGCCTCCAGACGGCACTGAAGTGCTGAGAATTACCACGGGATGGTCGTCATCCTCAGATTGTAGTCAGTCATTAGTCTTAGACGGTACTTTTACAACAAAGTTTTCTATCTGGTGACCTAACTTGCCTCCGGACGGCACTGAAGACCTGAGAATTACCACGGGATGGTCGTCATCCTCAGATTGTAGTCAGTCATTAGTCTTAGACGGTACTTTTACAACAAAGTTTTCTATCTAGTGACCCAACTTGCCTCCAGACGGCACTGAAGTGCTGAGAATTACCACGGGATGGTCGTCATCCTCAGATTGTAGTCAGTCATTAGTCTTAGACGGTACTTTTACAACAAAGTTTTCTATCTGGTGACCAAAATGCCTCCAGACGGCACTGAAGTGCTGAGAATTACCACGGGATGGTCGTCATCCTCAGATTGTAGTCAGTCATTAGTCTTAGACGGTACTTTTACAACAAAGTTTTCTATCTGGTGACCCAACTTGCCTCCAGACGGCACTGAAGTGCTGAGAATTACCACGGGATGGTCGTCATCCTCAGATTGTAGTCAGTCATTAGTCTTAGACGGTACTTTTACAACAAAGTTTTCTATCTGGTGCCCAAAATGCCTCCAGACGGCACTGAAGTGCTGAGAATTACCACGGGATGGTCGTCATCCTCAGATTGTAGTCAGTCATTAGTCTTAGACGGTACTTTTACAACAAAGTTTTCTATCTGGTGACCCAACTTGCCTCCAGACGGCACTGAAGTGCTGAGAATTACCACAGGATGGTCGTCATCCTCAGATGGTAGTCAGTCGTTAGTCTTAGACGGTACTTTTACAACAAAGTTTTCTATCCGGTGACCCAACTTGCCTCCAGACGGCACTGAAGTGCTGAGAATTACCACGGGATGGTAGTCATCCTCAGATTGTAGTCAGTCATTGGTCTTAGACGGTGCTTTTACAACAAAGTTTTCTATCTGGTGACCAAAATGCCTCCAGACGGCACTGAAGTGGTGAGAATTACCACGGGATGGTCGTCATCCTCAGATTGTAGTCAGTCATTAGTCTTAGACGGTACTTTTACAACAAAGGTTTCTATCTGGTGACCAAAATGCCTCCAGACGGCACTGAAATGCTGAGAATTACCACGGGATGGTCGTCATCCTCAGATTGTAGTCAGTCATTAGTCTTAGACGGTACTTTTACAACAAAGTTTTCTATCTGGTGACCCAACTTGCCTCCAGACGGCACTGAAGTGCTGAGAATTACCACGGGATGGTCGTCATCCTCAGATTGTAGTCAGTCATTAGTCTTAGACGGTACTTTTACAACAAAGTTTTCTATCTGGTGACCAAAATGCCTCCAGACGGCACTGAAGTGCTGAGAATTACCACGGGATGGTCGTCATCCTCAGATTGTAGTCAGTCATTGGTCTTAGACGGTACTTTTACAACAATGTTTTTTATCTGCTGACCCAACTTGCCTCCAGACAGCACTGAAATGCTGAGAATTACCACGGGATGGTTGTCATGCTCCGATTGTAGTCAGTCATTGGTCTTAGACGGTACTTTTACAACAAAGTTTTTTATCTGCTGACCCAACTTGCTCCAGACAGCACTGAAATGCTGAGAATTACCACGGGATGGTTGTCATGCTCCGATTGTAGTCAGTCATTGGTCTTAGACTGTACTTTTACAACAAAGTTTTCTATCTAGTGAACAAAATTACCTCCAGACGGCACTGAACTGCTGAGAATTACCACGGGATGGTCGTCATGCTCCGATTGTAGTCAGTCATTGGTCTTAGACGGTACTTTTACAACAAAGTTTTCTATCTGGTTACCCAACTTGCCTCCAGACGGCACTGAAGTGCTGAGAATTACCACGGGATGGTCGTCATCCTCAGATTGTAGTCAGTCATTGGTCTTAGACGGTACTTTTACAACAAAGTTTTCTATCTGGTGACCCAACTTGACTCCACGCGGCACTGAAGTGCTGAGAATTACCACGGGATGGTCGTCATCCTCAGATTGTAGTCAGTCATTGGTCTTAGACGGTGCTTTTACAACAAAGTTTTTTATCTGCTGACCCAACTTGCCTCCAGACAGCACTGAAATGCTGAGAATTACCACGGGATGGTTGTCATGCTCCGATTGTAGTCAGTCATTGGTCTTAGATGGTACTTTTACAACAAAGTTTTCTCTCTGGTGACCAAAATGCCTCCAGACGGCACTGAAGTGCTGAGAATTACCACGGGATGGTTGTCATGCTCCGATTGTAGTCAGTCATTGGTCTTAGATGGTACTTTTACAACAAAGTTTTCTATCTGGTGACCCAACTTGCCTCCACGCGGCACTGAAGTGCTGAGAATTACCACGGGATGGTCGTCATCCTCAGATTGTAGTCAGTCATTGGTCTTAGACGGTACTTTTACAACAAAGTTTTTTATCTGCTGACCCAACTTGTCTCCAGACGGCACTGAAGTGCTGAGAATTACCACAGGATGGTTGTCAACCTCAGATTGTAGTCAGTCAGTGGTCTTAGACGGTACTTTTACAACAAAGTTTTCTATCTTGTGCCCCAACTTGCCTCCAGACGGCACTGAAGTGCTGAGAATTACCACAGGATGGTCGTCATCCTCAGATTGTAGTCAGTCATTGGTCTTACACGGTACTTTCACAACAAAGTTTTCTATCTAGTGAACAAAAGTACCTCCAGACGGCACTGAAGTGCTGAGAATTACCACGGGATGGTTGTCATGCTCCGATTGTAGTCAGTCATTGGTCTTAGACGGTACTTTTACAACAAAGTTTCTTATCTGCTGACCCAACTTGCATCTAGACGGCACTGAAGTGCCGAGAATTACCACGGGATGGTCGTCATCCTCAGATTGTAGTCAATCATTGGTCTTAGACGGTACTTTTACAACAAAATTTTCTATCTAGTGACCCAAATTACCTCCAGACGGCACTGAAGTGCTGAGAATTACCACGGGATGGTCGTCATCCTCAGATTGTAGTCAGTCATTGGTCTTAAACGGTACTTTTACAACAAAGTTTTCTATCTAGTGACCCAAATTACCTCCAGACGGCACTGAAGTGCCGAGAATTATCACAGGATGGTTGTCATCTTCAGATTGTAGTCAGTCATTTGTCTTAGACGGTACTTTTACAACAAAGTTTTTTATCTGCTGACCCAACTTGCCTCCAGACGGCACTGAAGTGCTGAGAATTACCACGGGATGGTTGTCATGCTCCGATTGTAGTCAGTCATTGGTCTTAGACGGTACTTTTACAACAAAGTTTTTTATCTGCTGACCCAACTTGCCTCCAGACGGCACTGAAGTGCTGAGAATTACCACGGGATGGTTGTCATGCTCCGATCGTAGTCAGTCATTGGTCTTAGACGGTACTTTTACAACAAAGTTTTTTTATCTGCTGACCCAACTTGCTCCAGACAGCACTGAAATGCTGAGAATTACCACGGGATGATTGTCATGCTCCGATTGTAGTCAGTCATTGGTCTTAGATGGTACTTTTACAACAAAGTTTTCTATCTAGTGAACAAAATTACCTCCAGACGGCACTGAAGTGCTGAGAATTACCACGGGATGGTCGTCATGCTCCGATTGTAGTCAGTCATTGGTCTTAGACGGTACTTTTACAACAAAGTTTCTTATCTGCTGACCCAACTTGCATCTAGACAGCACTGAAATGCTGAGAATTACCACGGGATGGTTGTCATGCTCCGATTGTAGTCAGTCATTGGTCTTAGATGGTACTTTTACAACAAAGTTTTCTATCTGGTGACCCAACTTGCCTCCAGACGGCACTGAAGTGCTGAGAATTACCACGGGATGGTCGTCATCCTCAGATTGTAGTCAGTCATTGGTCTTAGACGGTGCTTTTACAACAAAGTTTTCTATCTGGTGACCCAACTTGCCTCCACGCGGCACTGAAGTGCTGAGAATTACCACGGGATGGTCGTCATCCTCAGATTGTAGTCAGTCATTGGTCTTAGACGGTACTTTTACAACAAAGCTTTCTATCTGGTGACCCAACTTGCCTCCAGACGGCACTGAAGTGCTGAGAATTACCACGGGATGGTCGTCATCCTCAGATTGTAGTCAGTCATTGGTCTTAGACGGTGCTTTTACAACAAAATTTTCTATCTGGTGACCCAACTTGACTCCACGCGGCACTGAAGTGCTGAGAATTACCACGGGATGGTCATCATCCTCAGATTGTAGTCAGTCATTGGTCTTAGACGGTACTTTTACAACAAAGTTTTTTATCTGCTGACCCAACTTGCCTCCAGACGGCACTGAAGTGCTGAGAATTACCACAGGATGGTTGTCAACCTCAGATTGTAGTCAGTCAGTGGTCTTAGACGGTACTTTTACAACAAAGTTTTCTATCTGGTGACCCAACTTGCCTCCAGACGGCACTGAAGTGCTGAGAATTACCACAGGATGGTCGTCATCCTCAGATTGTAGTCAGGCATTGGTCTTACACGGTACTTTCACAACAAAGTTTTCTATCTAGTGAACAAAATTACCTCCAGACGGCACTGAAGTGCTGAGAATTACCACGGGATGGTTGTCATGCTCCGATTGTAGTCAGTCATTGGTCTTAGACGGTACTTTTACAACAAAGTTTCTTATCTGCTGACCCAACTTGCATCTAGACGGCACTGAAGTGCCGAGAATTACCACGGGATGGTCGTCATCCTCAGATTGTAGTCAATCATTGGTCTTAGACGGTACTTTTACAACAAAATTTTCTATCTAGTGACCCAAATTACCTCCAGACGGCACTGAAGTGCTGAGAATTACCACGGGATGGTCGTCATCCTCAGATTGTAGTCAGTCATTGGTCTTAAACGGTACTTTTACAACAAAGTTTTCTATCTAGTGACCCAAATTACGTCCAGACGGCACTGAAGTGCCGAGAATTATTACAGGATGGTTGTCATCTTCAGATTGTAGTCAGTCATTGGTCTCAGACGGTACTTTTACAACAAAGTTTTTTATCTGCTGACCCAACTTGCCTCCAGACGGCACTGAAGTGCTGAGAATTACCACGGGATGGTTGTCATGCTCCGATTGTAGTCAGTCATTGGTCTTAGACGGTACTTTTACAACAAAGTTTTTTATCTGCTGACCCAACTTGCCTCCAGACGGCACTGAAGTGCTGAGAATTACCACGGGATGGTTGTCATGCTCCGATCGTAGTCAGTCATTGGTCTTAGACGGTACTTTTACAACAAAGTTTTTTATCTGCTGACCCAACTTGCTCCAGACAGCACTGAAATGCTGAGAATTACCACGGGATGGTTGTCATGCTCCGATTGTAGTCAGTCATTGGCCTTAGACGGTACTTTTACAACAAAGTTTTCTATCTAGTGAACAAAATTACCTCCAGACGGCACTGAAGTGCTGAGAATTACCACGGGATGGTCGTCATGCTCCGATTGTAGTCAGTCATTGGTCTTAGACGGTACTTTTAAAACAAAGTTTTTTATCTGCTGACCCAACTTGCCTCCAGACAGCACTGAAATGCTGAGAATTACCACGGGATGGTTGTCATGCTCCGATTGTAGTCAGTCATTGGTCTTAGATGGTACTTTTACAACAAAGTTTTCTATCTGGTGACCCAACTTGCCTCCAGACGGCACTGAAGTGCTGAGAATTACCACGGGATGGTCGTCATCCTCAGATTGTAGTCAGTCATTGGTCTTAGACGGTGCTTTTACAACAAAGTTTTCTATCTGGTGACCCAACTTGCCTCCACGCGGCACTGAAGTGCTGAGAATTACCACGGGATGGTCGTCATCCTCAGATTGTAGTCAGTCATTGGTCTTAGACGGTACTTTTACAACAAAGTTTTTTATCTGCTGACCCAACTTGCCTCCAGACAGCACTGAAATGCTGAGAATTACCACGGGATGGTTGTCATGCTCCGATTGTAGTCAGTCATTGGTCTTAGATGGTACTTTTACAACAAAGTTTTCTATCTGGTGACCAAAATGCCTCCAGACGGCACTGAAGTGCTGAGAATTACCACGGGATGGTCGTCATCCTCAGATTGTAGTCGGTCATTGGTCTTAGACGGTGCTTTTACAACAAAGTTTTCTATCTGGTGACCCAACTTGACTCCACGCGGCACTGAAGTGCTGAGAATTACCACGGGATGGTCGTCATCCTCCGATTGTAGTCAGTCATTGGTCTTAGACGGTACTTTTACAACAAAGTTTTTTATCTGCTGACCCAACTTGCCTCCAGACGGCACTGAAGTGCTGAGAATTACCACGGGATGGTTGTCATGCTCCGATTGTAGTCAGTCATTGGTCTTAGATGGTACTTTTACAACAAAGTTTTCTATCTGGTGACCAAAATGCCTCCAGACGGCACTGAAGTGCTGAGAATTACCACGGGATCGTCGTCATCCTCAGATTGTATTCGGACATTGGTCTTAGACGGTGCTTTTACAACAAAGTTTTCTATCTGGTGACCCAACTTGCCTCCACGCGGCACTGAAGTGCTGAGAATTACCACGGGATGGTCGTCATCCTCAGATTGTAGTCAGTCATTGGTCTTAGACGGTACTTCTACAACAAAGTTTTCTATCTGGTGACCCAACTTGCCTCCAGACGGCACTGAAGTGCTGAGAATTACCACGGGATGGTCGTCATCCTCAGATTGTAGTCAGTCATTGGTCTTAGACGGTACTTTTACAACAAAGTTTTTTATCTGCTGACCCAACTTGCCTCCAGACGGCACTGAAGTGCTGAGAATTACCACAGGATGGTTGTCAACCTCAGATTGTAGTCAGTCAGTGGTCTTAGACGGTACTTTTACAACAAAGTTTTCTATCTGGTGACCCAACTTGCCTCCAGACGGCACTGAAGTGCTGAGAATTACCACAGGATGGTCGTCATCCTCAGATTGTAGTCAGTCATTGGTCTTACACGGTACTTTCACAACAAAGTTTTCTATCTAGTGAACAAAAGTACCTCCAGACGGCACTGAAGTGCTGAGAATTACCACGGGATGGTTGTCATGCTCCGATTGTAGTCAGTCATTGGTCTTAGACGGTACTTTTACAACAAAGTTTCTTATCTGCTGACCCAACTTGCATCTAGACGGCACTGAAGTGCCGAGAATTACCACGGGATGGTCGTCATCCTCAGATTGTAGTCAGTCATTGGTCTTAGACGGTACTTTTACAACAAAATTTTCTATCTAGTGACCCAAATTACCTCCAGACGGCACTGAAGTGCTGAGAATTACCACGGGATGGTCGTCATCCTCAGATTGTAGTCAGTCATTGGTCTTAAACGGTACTTTTACAACAAAGTTTTCTATCTAGTGACCCAAATTACCTCCAGACGGCACTGAAGTGCTGAGAATTACCACGGGATAGTCGTCATCCTCAGATTGTAGTCAGTCATTGGTCTTAGACGGTACTTTTGCAACAAAGTTTTCTATCTAGTGACCCAACGTGAATCCGGACGGCACTGAAGTGCTGAGAATTACCACGGGATGGTCGTCATCCTCAGATTGTAGTCAGTCATTGGTCTTAGACGGTGCTTTTACAACAAAGTTTTCTATCTGGTGACCCAACTTGCCTCCAGACGGCACTGAAGTGCTGAGAATTACCACAGGATGGTCGTCATCCTCAGATTGTAGTCAGTCATTGGTCTTACACGGTACTTTCACAACAAAGTTTTCTATCTAGTGAACAAAAGTACCTCCAGACGGCACTGAAGTGCTGAGAATTACCACGGGATGGTTGTCATGCTCCGATTGTAGTCAGTCATTGGTCTTAGACGGTACTTTTACAACAAAGTTTCTTATCTGCTGACCCAACTTGCATCTAGACGGCACTGAAGTGCCGAGAATTACCACGGGATGGTCGTCATCCTCAGATTGTAGTCAGTCATTGGTCTTAGACGGTACTTTTACAACAAAATTTTCTATCTAGTGACCCAAATTACCTCCAGACGGCACTGAAGTGCTGAGAATTACCACGGGATGGTCGTCATCCTCAGATTGTAGTCAGTCATTGGTCTTAAACGGTACTTTTACAACAAAGTTTTCTATCTAGTGACCCAAATTACCTCCAGACGGCACTGAAGTGCCGAGAATTATCACAGGATAGTTGTCATCTTCAGATTGTAGTCAGTCATTGGTCTTAGACGGTACTTTTACAACAAAGTTTTTTATCTGCTGACCCAACTTGCCTCCAGACGGCACTGAAGTGCTGAGAATTACCACGGGATGGTTGTCATGCTCCGATTGTAGTCAGTCATTGGTCTTAGACGGTACTTTTACAACAAAGTTTTTTATCTGCTGACCCAACTTGCCTCCAGACGGCACTGAAGTGCTGAGAATTACCACGGGATGGTTGTCATGCTCCGATCGTAGTCAGTCATTGGTCTTAGACGGTACTTTTACAACAAAGTTTTTTTATCTGCTGACCCAACTTGCTCCAGACAGCACTGAAATGCTGAGAATTACCACGGGATGGTTGTCATGCTCCGATTGTAGTCAGTCATTGGTCTTAGACGGTACTTTTACAACAAAGTTTTCTATCTAGTGAACAAAATTACCTCCAGACGGCACTGAAGTGCTGAGAATTACCACGGGATGGTCGTCATGCTCCGATTGTAGTCAGTCATTGGTCTTAGACGGTACTTTTACAACAAAGTTTCTTATCTGCTGACCCAACTTGCATCTAGACAGCACTGAAATGCTGAGAATTACCACGGGATGGTTGTCATACTCCGATTGTAGTCAGTCATTGGTCTTAGATGGTACTTTTACAACAAAGTTTTCTATCTGGTGACCCAACTTGCCTCCAGACGGCACTGAAGTGCTGAGAATTGCCACGGGATGGTCGTCATCCTCAGATTGTAGTCAGTCATTGGTCTTAGACGGTGCTTTTACAACAAAGTTTTCTATCTGGTGACCCAACTTGCCTCCACGCGGCACTGAAGTGCTGAGAATTACCACGGGATGGTCGTCATCCTCAGATTGTAGTCAGTCATTGGTCTTAGACGGTACTTTTACAACAAAGCTTTCTATCTGGTGACCCAACTTGCCTCCAGACGGCACTGAAGTGCTGAGAATTACCACGGGATGGTCGTCATCCTCAGATTGTAGTCAGTCATTGGTCTTAGACGGTGCTTTTACAACAAAATTTTCTATCTGGTGACCCAACTTGACTCCACGCGGCACTGAAGTGCTGAGAATTACCACGGGATGGTCGTCATCCTCAGATTGTAGTCAGTCATTGGTCTTAGACGGTACTTTTACAACAAAGTTTTTTATCTGCTGACCCAACTTGCCTCCAGACGGCACTGAAGTGCTGAGAATTACCACAGGATGGTTGTCAACCTCAGATTGTAGTCAGTCAGTGGTCTTAGACGGTACTTTTACAACAAAGTTTTCTATCTGGTGACCCAACTTGCCTCCAGACGGCACTGAAGTGCTGAGAATTACCACAGGATGGTCGTCATCCTCAGATTGTAGTCAGTCATTGGTCTTACACGGTACTTTCACAACAAAGTTTTCTATCTAGTGAACAAAATTACCTCCAGACGGCACTGAAGTGCTGAGAATTACCACGGGATGGTTGTCATGCTCCGATTGTAGTCAGTCATTGGTCTTAGACGGTACTTTTAAAACAAAGTTTTTTATCTGCTGACCCAACTTGCCTCCAGACAGCACTGAAATGCTGAGAATTACCACGGGATGGTTGTCATGCTCCGATTGTAGTCAGTCATTGGTCTTAGATGGTACTTTTACAACAAAGTTTTCTATCTGGTGACCCAACTTGCCTCCAGACGGCACTGAAGTGCTGAGAATTACCACGGGATGGTCGTCATCCTCAGATTGTAGTCAGTCATTGGTCTTAGACGGTGCTTTTACAACAAAGTTTTCTATCTGGTGACCCAACTTGCCTCCACGCGGCACTGAAGTGCTGAGAATTACCACGGGATGGTCGTCATCCTCAGATTGTAGTCAGTCATTGGTCTTAGACGGTACTTTTACAACAAAGTTTTCTATCTGGTGACCCAACTTGCCTCCAGACGGCACTGAAGTGCTGAGAATTACCACGGGATGGTCGTCATCCTCAGATTGTAGTCGGTCATTGGTCTTAGACGGTGCTTTTACAACAAAGTTTTCTATCTGGTGACCCAACTTGACTCCACGCGGCACTGAAGTGCTGAGAATTACCACGGGATGGTCGTCATCCTCCGATTGTAGTCAGTCATTGGTCTTAGACGGTACTTTTACAACAAAGTTTTTTATCTGCTGACCCAACTTGCCTCCAGACAGCACTGAAATGCTGAGAATTACCACGGGATGGTTGTCATGCTCCGATTGTAGTCAGTCATTGGTCTTAGATGGTACTTTTACAACAAAGTTTTCTATCTGGTGACCAAAATGCCTCCAGACGGCACTGAAGTGCTGAGAATTACCACGGGATGGTCGTCATCTTCAGATTGTAGTCGGTCATTGGTCTTAGACGGTGCTTTTACAACAAATTTTTCTATCTGGTGACCCAACTTGACTCCACGCGGCACTGAAGTGCTGAGAATTACCACGGGATGGTCGTCATCCTCCGATTGTAGTCAGTCATTGGTCTTAGACGGTACTTTTACAACAAAGTTTTTTATCTGCTGACCCAGCTTGCCTCAGACAGCACTGAAATGCTGAGAATTACCACGGGATGGTTGTCATGCTCCGATTGTAGTCAGTCATTGGTCTTAGATGGTACTTTTACAACAAAGTTTTCTATCTGGTGACCAAAATGCCTCCAGACGGCACTGAAGTGCTGAGAATTACCACGGGATGGTCGTCATCCTCAGATTGTAGTCAGTCATTGGTCTTAGACGGTGGTTTTACAACAAAGTTTTCTATCTGGTTACCCAACTTGACTCCACGCGGCACTGAAGTGCTGAGACTTACCACGGGATGGTCGTCATCCTCCGATTGTAGTCAGTCATTGGTCTTAGACGGTACTTTTACAACAAAGTTTTTTATCTGCTGACCCAACTTGCCTCCAGACAGCACTGAAATGCTGAGAATTACCACGGGATGGTTGTCATGCTCCGATTGTAGTCAGTCATTGGTCTTAGATGGTACTTTTACAACAAAGTTTTCTATCTGGTGACCAAAATGCCTCCAGACGGCACTGAAGTGCTGAGAATTACCACGGGATGGTCGTCATCCTCAGATTGTAGTCAGTCATTGGTCTTAGACGGTACTTTTACAACAAAGTTTTCTATCTGGTGACCCAACTTGCCTCCAGACGGCACTGAAGTGCTGAGAATTACCACGGGATGGTCGTCATCCTCAGATTGTAGTCAGTCATTGGTCTTAGACGGTGCTTTTACAACAAAGTTTTCTATCTGGTGACCAAAATGCCTCCAGACGGCACTGAAGTGCTGAGAATTACCAC
Source organism: Ixodes scapularis (assembly GCF_016920785.2). Lineage (NCBI taxonomy): Eukaryota > Metazoa > Arthropoda > Arachnida > Ixodida > Ixodidae > Ixodes > Ixodes scapularis. Next base: position 700,283 of record NW_024610257.1, on the reverse strand, counting down.
GGGATGGTCGTCATCCTCAGATTGTAGTCAGTCATTAGTCTTAGACGGTACTTTTAGAACAAAGTTTTCTATCTGGTGACCCAACTTGCCTCCAGACGGCACTGAAGTGCTGAGAATTACCACGGGATGGTTGTCATCCTCAGATTGTAGTCAGTCATTGGTCTTAGACGGTACTTTTACAACAAAGTTTTCTATCTGGTGACCAAAGTTCCTCCAGACGGCACTGAAGTGCTGAGAATTACCACGGGATGGTCGTCATCCTCAGATTGTAGTCAGTCATTAGTCTTAGACGGTACTTTTACAACAAAGTTTTCTATCTGGTGACCCAACTTGCCTCCAGACAGCACTGAAGTGCTGAGAATTACCACGGGATGGTCGTCATCCTCAGATTGTAGTCAGTCATTAGTCTTAGACGGTACTTTTACAACAAAGTTTTCTATCTGGTGACCCAACTTGCCTCCAGACGGCACTGAAGTGCTGAGAATTACCACGGGATGGTCGTCATCCTCAGATTGTAGTCAGTCATTAGTCTTAGACGGTACTTTTACAACAAAGTTTTCTATCATGTGACCCAACTTGCCTCCAGACGGCACTGAAGTGCTGAGAATTACCACGGGATGGTCGTCTTCCTCAGATTGTAGTCAGTCATTGGTCTTAGACGGTGCTTTTACAACAAAGTTTTCTATCTGGTGACCAAAATGCCTCCAGACGGCACTGAAGTGCTGAGAATTACCACGGGATGGTCGTCATCCTCAGATTGTAGTCAGTCATTAGTCTTAGACGGTACTTTTGTAACAAAGTTTTCTATCTGGTGACCCAACTTGCCTCCAGACGGCACTGAAGTGCTGAGAATTACCACGGGATGGTCGTCATCCTCAGATTGTAGTCAGTCATTAGTCTTAGACGGTACTTTTACAACAAAGTTTTCTATCTGGTGACCCAACTTGCCTCCAGACGGCACTGAAGTGCTGAGAATTACCACGGGATGGTCGTCATCCTCAGATTGTAGTCAGTCATTAGTCTTAGACGGTACTTTTACAACAAAGTTTTCTATCTAGTGACCCAACTTGCCTCCAGACGGCACTGAAGTGCTGAGAATTACCACGGGATGGTCGTCATCCTCAGATTATAGTCAGTCATTAGTCTTAGACGGTACTTTTACAACAAAGTTTTCTATCTGGTGACCAAAATGCCTCCAGACGGCACTGAAGTGCTGAGAATTACCACGGGATGGTCGTCATCCTCAGATTGTAGTCAGTCATTAGTCTTAGACAGTACTTTTACAACAAAGTTTTCTATCTGGTGACCTAACTTGCCTCCAGACGGCACTGAAGTGCTGAGAATTACCACGGGATGGTCGTCATCCTCAGATTGTAGTCAGTCATTAGTCTTAGACGGTACTTTTACAACAAAGCTTTCTATCTAGTGACCCAACTTGCCTCCAGACGGCACTGAAGTGCTGAGAATTACCACGGGATGGTCGTCATCCTCAGATTGTAGTCAGTCATTAGTCTTAGACGGTACTTTTACAACAAAGTTTTCTATCTGGTGACCAAAATGCCTCCAGACGGCACTGAAGTGCTGAGAATTACCACGGGATGGTCGTCATCCTCAGATTGTAGTCAGTCATTAGTCTTAGACGGTACTTTTACAACAAAGTTTTCTCTCTGGTGCCCAAAATGCCTCCAGACGGCACTGAAGTGCTGAGAATTACCACGGGATGGTCGTCATCCTCAGATTGTAGTCAGTCATTAGTCTTAGACGGTACTTTTACAACAAAGTTTTCTATCTGGTGACCAAAATGCCTCCAGACGGCACTGAAGTGCTGAGAATTACCACGGGATGGTCATCATCCTCAGATTGTAGTCAGTCATTAGTCTTAGACGGTACTTTTACAACAAAGTTTTCTATCTGGTGACCCAACTTGCCTCCAGACGGCACTGAAGTGCTGAGAATTACCACGGGATGGTCGTCATCCTCAGATTGTAGTCAGTCATTAGTCTTAGACGGTACTTTTACAACAAAGTTTTCTATCTGGTGACCCAACTTGCCTCCAGACGGCACTGAAGTGCTGAGAATTACCACAGGATGGTCGTCATCCTCAGATGGTAGTCAGTCGTTGGTCTTAGACGGTACTTTTACAACAAAGTTTTCTATCCGGTGACCCAACTTGCCTCCAGACGGCACTGAAGTGCTGAGAATTACCACGAGATGGTAGTCATCCTCAGATTGTAGTCAGTCATTGGTCTTAGACGGTGCTTTTACAACAAAGTTTTCTATCTGGTGACCAAAATGCCTCCAGACGGCACTGAAGTGCTGAGAATTACCACGGGATGGTCGTCATCCTCAGATTGTAGTCAGTCATTAGTTTTAGACGGTACTTTTACAACAAAGGTTTCTATCTGGTGATCAAAATGCCTCCAGACGGCACTGAAGTGCTGAGAATTACCACGGGATGGTCGTCATCCTCAGATTGTAGTCAGTCATTAGTCTTAGACGGTACTTTTACAACAAAGTTTTCTATCTGGTGACCCAACTTGCCTCCAGACGGCACTGAAGTGCTGAGAATTACCACGGGATGGTCGTCATCCTCAGATTGTAGTCAGTCATTAGTCTTAGACGGTACTTTTACAACAAAGTTTTCTATCTAGTGACCCAACTTGCCTCCAGACGGCACTGAAGTGCTGAGAATTACCACGGGATGGTCGTCATCCTCAGATTGTAGTCAGTCATTAGTCTTAGACGGTACTTTTACAACAAAGTTTTCTATCTAGTGACCAAAATGCCTCCAGACGGCACTGAAGTGCTGAGAATTACCACGGGATGGTCGTCATCCTCAGATTGTAGTCAGTCATTGGTCTTAGACGGTGCTTTTACAACAAAGTTTTCTATCTGGTGACCAAAATGCCTCCAGACGGCACTGAAGTGCTGAGAATTACCACGGGATGGTCGTCATCCTCAGATTGTAGTCAGTCATTGGTCTTAAACGGTGCTTTTACAACAAAGTTTTCTATCTGGTGACCAAAATGCCTCCAGACGGCACTGAAGTGCTGAGAATTACCACGGGATGGTCGTCATCCTCAGATTGTAGTCAGTCATTGGTCTTAGACGGTACTTTTACAACAAAGTTTTCTATCTGGTGTCCAAAATGCCTCCAGACGGCACTGAAGTGCTGAGAATTACCACGGGATGGTCGTCATCCTCAGATTGTAGTCAGTCATTGGTCTTAGACGGTACTTTTACAACAAAGTTTTCTATCTGGTGACCAAAATGCCTCCAGACGGCACTGAAGTGCTGATAATGACCACGGGATGGTCGTCATCCTCAGATTGTAGTCAGTCATTAGTCTTAGACGGTACTTTTACAACAAAGTGTTCTATCTAGTGACCCAACTTGCCTCCAGACGGCACTGAAGTGCTGAGAATTACCACGGGATGGTCGTCATCCTCAGATTGTAGTCAGTCATTGGTCTTAGACGGTGCTTTTACATCAAAGTTTTTTATCTAGTGAACAAAATTACCTCCAGACGGCACTGAAGTGCTGAGAATTACCACGGGATGGTTGTCATGCTCCGATTGTAGTCAGTCATTGGTCTTAGACGGTACTTTTACAACAAAGTTTCTTATCTGCTGACCCAACTTGCATCTAGACGGCACTGAAGTGCCGAGAATTACCACGGGATGGTCGTCATCCTCAGATTGTTGTCAATCATTGGTCTTAGACGGTACTTTTACAACAAAGTTTTCTATCTAGTGACCCAACGTGAATCCAGACGGCACTGAAGTGCTGAGAATTACCACGGGATGGTCGTCATCCTCAGATTGTAGTCAGTCATTGGTCTTAGACGGTGCTTTTACAACAAAGTTTTCTATCTGGTGACCAAAATGCCTCCAGACGGCACTGAAGTGCTGAGAATTACCACGGGATGGTCGTCATCCTCAGATTGTAGTCAGTCATTAGTCTTAGACGGTACTTTTACAACAAAGTTTTCTATCTAGTGACCAAAATGCCTCCAGACGGCACTGAAGTGCTGAGAATTACCACGGGATGGTCGTCATCCTCAGATTGTAGTCAGTCATTGGTCTTAGACGGTGCTTTTACAACAAAGTTTTCTATCTGGTGACCAAAATGCCTCCAGACGGCACTGAAGTGCTGAGAATTACCACGGGATGGTCGTCATCCTCAGATTGTAGTCAGTCATTGGTCTTAAACGGTGCTTTTACAACAAAGTTTTCTATCTGGTGACCAAAATGCCTCCAGACGGCACTGAAGTGCTGAGAATTACCACGGGATGGTCGTCATCCTCAGATTGTAGTCAGTCATTGGTCTTAGACGGTACTTTTACAACAAAGTTTTCTATCTGGTGACCAAAATGCCTCCAGACGGCACTCAAGTGCTGAGAATTACCACGGGATGGTCGTCATCCTCAGATTGTAGTCAGTCATTGGTCTTAGACGGTACTTTTACAACAAAGTTTTCTATCTGGTGACCAAAATTCCTCCAGACGGCACTGAAGTGCTGAGAATTACCACGGGATGGTCGTCATCCTCAGATTGTAGTCAGTCATTAGTCTTAGACGGTACTTTTACAACAAAGTTTTCTATCTAGTGACCCAAATTACCTCCAGACGGCACTGAAGTGCCGAGAATTATCACAGGATGGTTGTCATCTTCAGATTGTAGTCAGTCATTGGTCTTAGACGGTACTTTTACAACAAAGTTTTTTATCTGCTGACCCAACTTGCCTCCAGACGGCACTGAAGTGCTGAGAATTACCACGGGATGGTTGTCATGCTCCGATTGTAGTCAGTCATTGGTCTTAGACGGTACTTTTACAACAAAGTTTTTTATCTGCTGACCCAACTTGCCTCCAGACGGCACTGAAGTGCTGAGAATTACCACGGGATGGTTGTTATGCTCCGATCGTAGTCAGTCATTGGTCTTAGACGGTACTTTTACAACAAAGTTTTTTATCTGCTGACCCAACTTGCTCCAGACAGCACTGAAATGCTGAGAATTACCACGGGATGGTTGTCATGCTCCGATTGTAGTCAGTCATTTTTCTTAGACGGTACTTTTACAACAAAGTTTTCTATCTAGTGAACAAAATTACCTCCAGACGGCACTGAAGTGCTGAGAATTACCATGGGATGGTCGTCATGCTCCGATTGTAGTCAGTCATTGGTCTTAGACGGTACTTTTAAAACAAAGTTTTTTATCTGCTGACCCAACTTGCCTCCAGACAGCACTGAAATGCTGAGAATTACCACGGGATGGTTGTCATGCTCCGATTGTAGTCAGTCATTGGTCTTAGATGGTACTTTTACAACAAAGTTTTCTATCTGGTGACCCAACTTGCCTCCAGACGGCACTGAAGTGCTGAGAATTACCACGGGATGGTCGTCATCCTCAGATTGTAGTCAGTCATTAGTCTTAGACGGTACTTTTACAACAAAGTTTTCTATCTAGTGACCCAACTTGCCTCCAGACGGCACTGAAGTGCTGAGAATTACCACGGGATGGTCGTCATCCTCCGATTGTAGTCAGTCATTGGTCTTAGACGGTACTTTTACAACAAAGTTTTTTATCTGCTGACCCAACTTGCCTCCAGACAGCACTGAAATGCTGAGAATTACCACGGGATGGTTGTCATGCTCCGATTGTAGTCAGTCATTGGTCTTAGATGGTACTTTTACAACAAAGTTTTCTATCTGGTGACCAAAATGCCTCCAGACGGCACTGAAGTGCTGAGAATTACCACGGGATGGTCGTCATCCTCAGATTGTAGTCAGTCATTGGTCTTAGACGGTACTTTTACAACAAAGATTTCTATCTGGTGACCCAACTTGCCTCCAGACGGCACTGAAGTGCTGAGAATTACCACGGGATGGTCGTCATCCTCAGATTGTAGTCAGTCATTAGTCTTAGACGGTACTTTTACCTCAAAGTTTTCTATCTGGTGACCAAAATGCCTCCAGACGGCACTGAAGTGCTGAGAATTACCACGGGATGGTCGTCATCCTCAGATTGTAGTCAGTCATTAGTCTTAGACGGTACTTTTACAACAAAGTTTTCTATCTGGTGACCCAACTTGCCTCCAGACGGCACTGAAGTGCTGAGAATTACCACGGGATGGTCGTCATCCTCAGATTGTAGTCAGTCATTTGTCTTAGACGGTACTTTTACAACAAAGTTTTCTATCTGGTGCCCAAAATGCCTCCAGACGGCACTGAAGTGCTGAGAATTACCACGGGATGGTCGTCATCCTCAGATTGTAGTCAGTCATTAGTCTTAGACGGTACTTTTACAACAAAGTTTTCTATCTGGTGACCAAAATGCCTCCAGACGGCACTGAAGTGCTGAGAATTACCACGGGATGGTCATCATCCTCAGATTGTAGTCAGTCATTAGTCTTAGACGGTACTTTTACAACAAAGTTTTCTATCTGGTGACCCAACTTGCCTCCAGACGGCACTGAAGTGCTGAGAATTACCACGGGATGGTCGTCATCCTCAGATTGTAGTCAGTCATTAGTCTTAGACGGTACTTTTACAACAAAGTTTTCTATCTGGTGACCCAACTTGCCTCCAGACGGCACTGAAGTGCTGAGAATTACCACAGGATGGTCGTCATCCTCAGATGGTAGTCAGTCGTTGGTCTTAGACGGTACTTTTACAACAAAGTTTTCTATCCGGTGACCCAACTTGCCTCCAGACGGCACTGAAGTGCTGAGAATTACCACGGGATGGTAGTCATCCTCAGATTGTAGTCAGTCATTGGTCTTAGACGGTGCTTTTACAACAAAGTTTTCTATCTGGTGACCAAAATGCCTCCAGACGGCACTGAAGTGCTGAGAATTACCACGGGATGGTCGTCATCCTCAGATTGTAGTCAGTCATTAGTCTTAGACGGTACTTTTACAACAAAGGTTTCTATCTGGTGACCAAAATGCCTCCAGACGGCACTGAAGTGCTGAGAATTACCACGGGATGGTCGTCATCCTCAGATTGTAGTCAGTCATTAGTCTTAGACGGTACTTTTAGAACAAAGTTTTCTATCCGGTGACCCAACTTGCCTCCAGACGGCACTGAAGTGCTGAGAATTACCACGGGATGGTAGTCATCCTCAGATTGTAGTCAGTCATTGGTCTTAGACGGTACTTTTACAACAAAGTTTTCTATCTAGTGACCCAACTTGCCTCCAGACGGCACTGAAGTGCTGAGAATTACCACGGGATGGTCGTCATCCTCAGATTGTAGTCAGTCATTGGTCTTAGACGGTGCTTTTACAACAAAGTTTTCTATCTGGTGACTAAAATGCCTCCAGACGGCACTGAAGTGCTGAGAATTACTACGGGATGGTCGTCATCCTCAGATTGTAGTCAGTCATTGGTCTTAAACGGTGCTTTTACAACAAAGTTTTCTATCTGGTGACCAAAATGCCTCCAGACGGCACTGAAGTGCTGAGAATTACCACGGGATGGTCGTCATCCTCAGATTGTAGTCAGTCATTGGTCTTAGACGGTACTTTTACAACAAAGTTTTCTATCTGGTGTCCAAAATGCCTCCAGACGGCACTGAAGTGCTGAGAATTACCACGGAATGGTCGTCATCCTCAGATTGTAGCCAGTCATTGGTCTTAGACGGTACTTTTACAACAAAGTTTTCTATCTGGTGACCAAAATGCCTCCAGACGGCACTGAAGTGCTGATAATGACCACGGGATGGTCGTCATCCTCAGATTGTAGTCAGTCATTAGTCTTAGACGGTACTTTTACAACAAAGTGTTCTATCTAGTGACCCAACTTGCCTCCAGACGGCACTGAAGTGCTGAGAATTACCACGGGATGGTCGTCATCCTCAGATTGTAGTCAGTCATTGGTCTTAGACGGTGCTTTTACAACAAAGTTTTCTATCTAGTGAACAAAATTACCTCCAGACGGCACTGAAGTGCTGAGAATTACCACGGGATGGTTGTCATGCTCCGATTGTAGTCAGTCATTGGTCTTAGACGGTACTTTTACAACAAAGTTTCTTATCTGCTGACCCAACTTGCATCTAGACGGCACTGAAGTGCCGAGAATTACCACGGGATGGTCGTCATCCTCAGATTGTAGTCAATCATTGGTCTTAGACGGTACTTTTACAACAAAGTTTTCTATCTAGTGACCCAACGTGAATCCAGACGGCACTGAAGTGCTGAGAATTACCACGGGATGGTCGTCATCCTCAGATTGTAGTCAGTCATTGGTCTTAGACGGTGCTTTTACAACAAAGTTTTCTATCTGGTGACCAAAATGCCTCCAGACGGCACTGAAGTGCTGAGAATTACCACGGGATGGTCGTCATCCTCAGATTGTAGTCAGTCATTAGTCTTAGACGGTACTTTTACAACAAAGTTTTCTATCTAGTGACCAAAATGCCTCCAGACGGCACTGAAGTGCTGAGAATTACCACGGGATGGTCGTCATCCTCAGATTGTAGTCAGTCATTGGTCTTAGACGGTGCTTTTACAACAAAGTTTTCTATCTGGTGACCAAAATGCCTCCAGACGGCACTGAAGTGCTGAGAATTACCACGGGATGGTCGTCATCCTCAGATTGTAGTCAGTCATTGGTCTTAAACGGTGCTTTTACAACAAAGTTTTCTATCTGGTGACCAAAATGCCTCCAGACGGCACTGAAGTGCTGAGAATTACCACGGGATGGTCGTCATCCTCAGATTGTAGTCAGTCATTGGTCTTAGACGGTACTTTTACAACAAAGTTTTCTATCTGGTGACCAAAATGCCTCCAGATGGCACTGAAGTGCTGAGAATTACCACGGGATGGTCGTCATCCTCAGATTGTAGTCAGTCATTGGTCTTAGACGGTACTTTTACAACAAAGTTTTTTATCTGGTGACCAAAATGCCTCCAGACGGCACTGAAGTGCTGAGAATTACCACGGGATGGTCGTCATCCTCAGATTGTAGTCAGTCATTAGTCTTAGACGGTACTTTTACAACAAAGTGTTCTATCTAGTGACCCAACTTGCCTCCAGACGGCACTGAAGTGCTGAGAATTACCACGGGATGGTCGTCATCCTCAGATTGTAGTCAGTCATTGGTCTTAGACGGTGCTTTTACAACAAAGTTTTCTATCTAGTGAACAAAATTACCTCCAGACGGCACTGAAGTGCTGAGAATTACCACGGGATGGTTGTCATGCTCCGATTGTAGTCAGTCATTGGTCTTAGACGGTACTTTTACAACAAAGTTTCTTATCTGCTGACCCAACTTGCATCTAGACGGCACTGAAGTGCCGAGAATTACCACGGGATGGTCGTCATCCTCAGATTGTAGTCAATCATTGGTCTTAGACGGTACTTTTACAACAAAATTTTCTATCTAGTGACCCAAATTACCTCCAGACGGCACTGAAGTGCTGAGAATTACCACGGGATGGTCGTCATCCTCAGATTGTAGTCAGTCATTGGTCTTAAACAGTACTTTTACAACAAAGTTTTCTATCTAGTGACCCAAATTACCTCCAGACGGCACTGAAGTGCCGAGAATTATCACAGGATGGTTGTCATCTTCAGATTGTAGTCAGTCATTGGTCTTAGACGGTACTTTTACAACAAAGTTTTTTATCTGCTGACCCAACTTGCCTCCAGACGGCACTGAAGTGCTGAGAATTACCACGGGATGATTGTCATGCTCCGATTGTAGTCAGTCATTGGTCTTAGACGGTACTTTTACAACAAAGTTTTTTATCTGCTGACCCAACTTGCCTCCAGACGGCACTGAAGTGCTGAGAATTACCACGGGATGGTTGTTATGCTCCGATCGTAGTCAGTCATTGGTCTTAGACGGTACTTTTACAACAAAGTTTTTTATCTGCTGACCCAACTTGCTCCAGACAGCACTGAAATGCTGAGAATTACCACGGGATGGTTGTCATGCTCCGATTGTAGTCAGTCATTTTTCTTAGACGGTACTTTTACAACAAAGTTTTCTATCTAGTGAACAAAATTACCTCCAGACGGCACTGAAGTGCTGAGAATTACCACGGGATGGTCGTCATGCTCCGATTGTAGTCAGTCATTGGTCTTAGACGGTACTTTTAAAACAAAGTTTTTTATCTGCTGACCCAACTTGCCTCCAGACAGCACTGAAATGCTGAGAATTACCACGGGATGGTTGTCATGCTCCGATTGTAGTCAGTCATTGGTCTTAGATGGTACTTTTACAACAAAGTTTTCTATCTGGTGACCCAACTTGCCTCCAGACGGCACTGAAGTGCTGAGAATTACCACGGGATGGTCGTCATCCTCAGATTGTAGTCAGTCATTGGTCTTAGACGGTAATTTTACAACAAAGTTTTCTATCTGGTGACCCAACTTGACTCCACGCGGCACTGAAGTGCTGAGAATTACCACGGGATGGTCGTCAACCTCAGATTGTAGTCAGTCATTGGTCTTAGACGGTACTTTTACAACAAAGTTTTTTATCTGCTGACCCAACTTGCCTCCAGACAGCACTGAAATGCTGAGAATTACCACGGGATGGTTGTCATGCTCCGATAGTAGTCAGTCATTGGTCTTAGATGGTACTTTTACAACAAAGTTTTCTATCCGGTGACCAAAATGCCTCCAGACGGCACTGAAGTGCTGAGAATTACCACGGGATGGTCGTCATCCTCAGATTGTAGTCGGTCATTGGTCTTAGACGGTGCTTTTACAACAAAGTTTTCTATCTGGTGACCCAACTTGACTCCACGCGGCACTGAAGTGCTGAGAATTACCACGGGATGGTCGTCATCCTCCGATTGTAGTCAGTCATTGGTCTTAGACGGTACTTTTACAACAAAGTTTTTTATCTGCTGACCCAACTTGCCTCCAGACAGCACTGAAATGCTGAGAATTACCACGGGATGGTTGTCATGCTCCGATTGTAGTCAGTCATTTGTCTTAGATGGTACTTTTACAACAAAGTTTTCTATCTGGTGACCCAACTTGCCTCCAGACGGCACTGAAGTGCTGAGAATTACCACGGGATGGTCGTCATCCTCAGATTGTAGTCAGTCATTGGTCTTAGACGGTAATTTTACAACAAAGTTTTCTATCTGGTGACCCAACTTGACTCCACGCGGCACTGAAGTGCTGAGAATTACCACGGGATGGTCGTCAACCTCAGATTGTAGTCAGTCATTGGTCTTAGACGGTACTTTTACAACAAAGTTTTTTATCTGCTGACCCAACTTGCCTCCAGACAGCACTGAAATGCTGAGAATTACCACGGGATGGTTGTCATGCTCCGATAGTAGTCAGTCATTGGTCTTAGATGGTACTTTTACAACAAAGTTTTCTATCCGGTGACCAAAATGCCTCCAGACGGCACTGAAGTGCTGAGAATTACCACGGGATGGTCGTCATCCTCAGATTGTAGTCGGTCATTGGTCTTAGACGGTGCTTTTACAACAAAGTTTTCTATCTGGTGACCCAACTTGACTCCACGCGGCACTGAAGTGCTGAGAATTACCACGGGATGGTCGTCATCCTCCGATTGTAGTCAGTCATTGGTCTTAGACGGTACTTTTACAACAAAGTTTTTTATCTGCTGACCCAACTTGCCTCCAGACAGCACTGAAATGCTGAGAATTACCACGGGATGGTTGTCATGCTCCGATTGTAGTCAGTCATTGGTCTTAGATGGTACTTTTACAACAAAGTTTTCTATCTGGTGACCAAAATGCCTCCAGACGGCACTGAAGTGCTGAGAATTACCACGGGATGGTCGTCATCCTCAGATTGTAGTCAGTCATTGGTCTTAGACGGTACTTTTACAACAAAGTTTTCTATCTGGTGACCCAACTTGCCTCCAGACGGCACTGAAGTGCTGAGAATTACCACGGGATGGTCGTCATCCTCAGATTGTAGTCAGCCATTGGTCTTAGACGGTGCTTTTACAACAAAGTTTTCTATCTGGTGACCAAAATGCCTCCAGACGGCACTGAAGTGCTGAGAATTACCACGGGATGGTCGTCATCCTCAGATTGTAGTCAGTCATTAGTCTTAGACGGTACTTTTACAACAAAGTTTTCTATCTGGTGACCCAACTTGCCTCCAGACGGCACTGAAGTGCTGAGAATTACCACGGGATGGTTGTCATCCTCAGATTGTAGTCAGTCATTCGTCTTAGACGGTACTTTTACAACAGTTTTCTATCTGGTGACCAAAGTGCCTCCAGACGGCACTGAAGTGCTGAGAATTACCACGGGATGGTCGTCATCCTCAGATTGTAGTCAGTCATTAGTCTTAGACGGTACTTTTACAACAAAGTTTTCTATCTGGTGACCCAACTTGACTCCAGAAGGCACTGAAGTGCTGAGAATTACCACGGGATGGTCGTCATCCTCAGATTGTAGTCAGTCATTAGTCTTAGACGGTACTTTTACAACAAAGTTTTCTATCTGGTGACCAAAATGCCTCCAGACGGCACTGAAGTGCTGAGAATTACCACGGGATGGTCGTCATCCTCAGATTGTAGTCAGTCATTGGTCTTAGACGGTGGTTTTACAACAAAGTTTTCTATCTGGTTACCCAACTTGACTCCACGCGGCACTGAAGTGCTGAGACTTACCACGGGATGGTCGTCATCCTCCGATTGTAGTCAGTCATTGGTCTTAGACGGTACTTTTACAACAAAGTTTTTTATCTGCTGACCCAACTTGCCTCCAGACAGCACTGAAATGCTGAGAATTACCACGGGATGGTTGTCATGCTCCGATTGTAGTCAGTCATTGGTCTTAGATGGTACTTTTACAACAAAGTTTTCTATCTGGTGACCAAAATGCCTCCAGACGGCACTGAAGTGCTGAGAATTACCACGGGATGGTCGTCATCCTCAGATTGTAGTCAGTCATTGGTCTTAGACGGTACTTTTACAACAAAGTTTTCTATCTGGTGACCCAACTTGCCTCCAGACGGCACTGAAGTGCTGAGAATTACCACGGGATGGTCGTCATCCTCAGATTGTAGTCAGTCATTGGTCTTAGACGGTACTTTTACAACAAAGTTTTTTATCTGGTGACCCAACTTGACTCCAGACGGCACTGAAGTGCTGAGAATTACCACGGGATGGTCGTCATCCTCAGATTGTAGTCAGTCATTGGTCTTAGACGGTACTTTTACAACAAAGTTTTCTATCTGGTGACCCAACTTGCCTCCAGACGGCACTGAAGTGCTGAGAATTACCACGGGATGGTCGTCATCCTCAGATTGTAGTCAGTCATTGGTCTTAGACGGTGCTTTTACAACAAAGTTTTCTATCTGGTGACCAAAATGCCTCCAGACGGCACTTAAGTGCTGAGAATTACCACGGGATGGTCGTCATCCTCAGATTGTAGTCAGTCATTAGTCTTAGACGGTACTTTTAGAACAAAGTTTTCTATCTGGTGACCCAACTTGCCTCCAGACGGCACTGAAGTGCTGAGAATTACCACGGGATGGTTGTCATCCTCAGATTGTAGTCAGTCATTGGTCTTAGACGGTACTTTTACAACAAAGTTTTCTATCTGGTGACCAAAGTTCCTCCAGACGGCACTGAAGTGCTGAGAATTACCACGGGATGGTCGTCATCCTCAGATTGTAGTCAGTCATTGGTCTTAGACGGTACTTTTACAACAAAGTTTTTTATCTGCTGACCCAACTTGCCTCCAGACAGCACTGAAATGCTGAGAATTACCACGGGATGGTTGTCATGCTCCGATAGTAGTCAGTCATTGGTCTTAGATGGTACTTTTACAACAAAGTTTTCTATCCGGTGACCAAAATGCCTCCAGACGGCACTGAAGTGCTGAGAATTACCACGGGATGGTCGTCATCCTCAGATTGTAGTCGGTCATTGGTCTTAGACGGTGCTTTTACAACAAAGTTTTCTATCTGGTGACCCAACTTGACTCCACGCGGCACTGAAGTGCTGAGAATTACCACGGGATGGTCGTCATCCTCCGATTGTAGTCAGTCATTGGTCTTAGACGGTACTTTTACAACAAAGTTTTTTATCTGCTGACCCAACTTGCCTCCAGACAGCACTGAAATGCTGAGAATTACCACGGGATGGTTGTCATGCTCCGATTGTAGTCAGTCATTTGTCTTAGATGGTACTTTTACAACAAAGTTTTCTATCTGGTGACCCAACTTGCCTCCAGACGGCACTGAAGTGCTGAGAATTACCACGGGATGGTCGTCATCCTCAGATTGTAGTCAGTCATTGGTCTTAGACGGTAATTTTACAACAAAGTTTTCTATCTGGTGACCCAACTTGACTCCACGCGGCACTGAAGTGCTGAGAATTACCACGGGATGGTCGTCAACCTCAGATTGTAGTCAGTCATTGGTCTTAGACGGTACTTTTACAACAAAGTTTTTTATCTGCTGACCCAACTTGCCTCCAGACAGCACTGAAATGCTGAGAATTACCACGGGATGGTTGTCATGCTCCGATAGTAGTCAGTCATTGGTCTTAGATGGTACTTTTACAACAAAGTTTTCTATCCGGTGACCAAAATGCCTCCAGACGGCACTGAAGTGCTGAGAATTACCACGGGATGGTCGTCATCCTCAGATTGTAGTCGGTCATTGGTCTTAGACGGTGCTTTTACAACAAAGTTTTCTATCTGGTGACCCAACTTGACTCCACGCGGCACTGAAGTGCTGAGAATTACCACGGGATGGTCGTCATCCTCCGATTGTAGTCAGTCATTGGTCTTAGACGGTACTTTTACAACAAAGTTTTTTATCTGCTGACCCAACTTGCCTCCAGACAGCACTGAAATGCTGAGAATTACCACGGGATGGTTGTCATGCTCCGATTGTAGTCAGTCATTGGTCTTAGATGGTACTTTTACAACAAAGTTTTCTATCTGGTGACCAAAATGCCTCCAGACGGCACTGAAGTGCTGAGAATTACCACGGGATGGTCGTCATCCTCAGATTGTAGTCAGTCATTGGTCTTAGACGGTACTTTTACAACAAAGTTTTCTATCTGGTGACCCAACTTGCCTCCAGACGGCACTGAAGTGCTGAGAATTACCACGGGATGGTCGTCATCCTCAGATTGTAGTCAGCCATTGGTCTTAGACGGTGCTTTTACAACAAAGTTTTCTATCTGGTGACCAAAATGCCTCCAGACGGCACTGAAGTGCTGAGAATTACCACGGGATGGTCGTCATCCTCAGATTGTAGTCAGTCATTAGTCTTAGACGGTACTTTTACAACAAAGTTTTCTATCTGGTGACCCAACTTGCCTCCAGACGGCACTGAAGTGCTGAGAATTACCACGGGATGGTTGTCATCCTCAGATTGTAGTCAGTCATTCGTCTTAGACGGTACTTTTACAACAGTTTTCTATCTGGTGACCAAAGTGCCTCCAGACGGCACTGAAGTGCTGAGAATTACCACGGGATGGTCGTCATCCTCAGATTGTAGTCAGTCATTAGTCTTAGACGGTACTTTTACAACAAAGTTTTCTATCTGGTGACCCAACTTGACTCCAGAAGGCACTGAAGTGCTGAGAATTACCACGGGATGGTCGTCATCCTCAGATTGTAGTCAGTCATTAGTCTTAGACGGTACTTTTACAACAAAGTTTTCTATCTGGTGACCAAAATGCCTCCAGACGGCACTGAAGTGCTGAGAATTACCACGGGATGGTCGTCATCCTCAGATTGTAGTCAGTCATTGGTCTTAGACGGTGGTTTTACAACAAAGTTTTCTATCTGGTTACCCAACTTGACTCCACGCGGCACTGAAGTGCTGAGACTTACCACGGGATGGTCGTCATCCTCCGATTGTAGTCAGTCATTGGTCTTAGACGGTACTTTTACAACAAAGTTTTTTATCTGCTGACCCAACTTGCCTCCAGACAGCACTGAAATGCTGAGAATTACCACGGGATGGTTGTCATGCTCCGATTGTAGTCAGTCATTGGTCTTAGATGGTACTTTTACAACAAAGTTTTCTATCTGGTGACCAAAATGCCTCCAGACGGCACTGAAGTGCTGAGAATTACCACGGGATGGTCGTCATCCTCAGATTGTAGTCAGTCATTGGTCTTAGACGGTACTTTTACAACAAAGTTTTCTATCTGGTGACCCAACTTGCCTCCAGACGGCACTGAAGTGCTGAGAATTACCACGGGATGGTCGTCATCCTCAGATTGTAGTCAGTCATTGGTCTTAGACGGTACTTTTACAACAAAGTTTTTTATCTGGTGACCCAACTTGACTCCAGACGGCACTGAAGTGCTGAGAATTACCACGGGATGGTCGTCATCCTCAGATTGTAGTCAGTCATTGGTCTTAGACGGTACTTTTACAACAAAGTTTTCTATCTGGTGACCCAACTTGCCTCCAGACGGCACTGAAGTGCTGAGAATTACCACGGGATGGTCGTCATCCTCAGATTGTAGTCAGTCATTGGTCTTAGACGGTGCTTTTACAACAAAGTTTTCTATCTGGTGACCAAAATGCCTCCAGACGGCACTTAAGTGCTGAGAATTACCACGGGATGGTCGTCATCCTCAGATTGTAGTCAGTCATTAGTCTTAGACGGTACTTTTAGAACAAAGTTTTCTATCTGGTGACCCAACTTGCCTCCAGACGGCACTGAAGTGCTGAGAATTACCACGGGATGGTTGTCATCCTCAGATTGTAGTCAGTCATTGGTCTTAGACGGTACTTTTACAACAAAGTTTTCTATCTGGTGACCAAAGTTCCTCCAGACGGCACTGAAGTGCTGAGAATTACCACGGGATGGTCGTCATCCTCAGATTGTAGTCAGTCATTAGTCTTAGACGGTACTTTTACAACAAAGTTTTCTATCTGGTGACCCAACTTGCCTCCAGACAGCACTGAAGTGCTGAGAATTACCACGGGATGGTCGTCATCCTCAGATTGTAGTCAGTCATTAGTCTTAGACGGTACTTTTACAACAAAGTTTTCTATCTGGTGACCCAACTTGCCTCCAGACGGCACTGAAGTGCTGAGAATTACCACGGGATGGTCGTCATCCTCAGATTGTAGTCAGTCATTAGTCTTAGACGGTACTTTTACAACAAAGTTTTCTATCATGTGACCCAACTTGCCTCCAGACGGCACTGAAGTGCTGAGAATTACCACGGGATGGTCGTCTTCCTCAGATTGTAGTCAGTCATTGGTCTTAGACGGTGCTTTTACAACAAAGTTTTCTATCTGGTGACCAAAATGCCTCCAGACGGCACTGAAGTGCTGAGAATTACCACGGGATGGTCGTCATCCTCAGATTGTAGTCAGTCATTAGTCTTAGACGGTACTTTTGTAACAAAGTTTTCTATCTGGTGACCCAACTTGCCTCCAGACGGCACTGAAGTGCTGAGAATTACCACGGGATGGTCGTCATCCTCAGATTGTAGTCAGTCATTAGTCTTAGACGGTACTTTTACAACAAAGTTTTCTATCTGGTGACCCAACTTGCCTCCAGACGGCACTGAAGTGCTGAGAATTACCACGGGATGGTCGTCATCCTCAGATTGTAGTCAGTCATTAGTCTTAGACGGTACTTTTACAACAAAGTTTTCTATCTAGTGACCCAACTTGCCTCCAGACGGCACTGAAGTGCTGAGAATTACCACGGGATGGTCGTCATCCTCAGATTATAGTCAGTCATTAGTCTTAGACGGTACTTTTACAACAAAGTTTTCTATCTGGTGACCAAAATGCCTCCAGACGGCACTGAAGTGCTGAGAATTACCACGGGATGGTCGTCATCCTCAGATTGTAGTCAGTCATTAGTCTTAGACAGTACTTTTACAACAAAGTTTTCTATCTGGTGACCTAACTTGCCTCCAGACGGCACTGAAGTGCTGAGAATTACCACGGGATGGTCGTCATCCTCAGATTGTAGTCAGTCATTAGTCTTAGACGGTACTTTTACAACAAAGCTTTCTATCTAGTGACCCAACTTGCCTCCAGACGGCACTGAAGTGCTGAGAATTACCACGGGATGGTCGTCATCCTCAGATTGTAGTCAGTCATTAGTCTTAGACGGTACTTTTACAACAAAGTTTTCTATCTGGTGACCAAAATGCCTCCAGACGGCACTGAAGTGCTGAGAATTACCACGGGATGGTCGTCATCCTCAGATTGTAGTCAGTCATTAGTCTTAGACGGTACTTTTACAACAAAGTTTTCTATCTGGTGACCCAACTTGCCTCCAGACGGCACTGAAGTGCTGAGAATTACCACGGGGTGGTCGTCATCCTCAGATTGTAGTCAGTCATTTGTCTTAGACGGTACTTTTACAACAAAGTTTTCTATCTGGTGCCCAAAATGCCTCCAGACGGCACTGAAGTGCTGAGAATTACCACGGGATGGTCGTCATCCTCAGATTGTAGTCAGTCATTAGTCTTAGACGGTACTTTTACAACAAAGTTTTCTATCTGGTGACCAAAATGCCTCCAGACGGCACTGAAGTGCTGAGAATTACCACGGGATGGTCATCATCCTCAGATTGTAGTCAGTCATTAGTCTTAGACGGTACTTTTACAACAAAGTTTTCTATCTGGTGACCCAACTTGCCTCCAGACGGCACTGAAGTGCTGAGAATTACCACGGGATGGTCGTCATCCTCAGATTGTAGTCAGTCATTAGTCTTAGACGGTACTTTTACAACAAAGTTTTCTATCTGGTGACCCAACTTGCCTCCAGACGGCACTGAAGTGCTGAGAATTACCACAGGATGGTCGTCATCCTCAGATGGTAGTCAGTCGTTGGTCTTAGACGGTACTTTTACAACAAAGTTTTCTATCCGGTGACCCAACTTGCCTCCAGACGGCACTGAAGTGCTGAGAATTACCACGAGATGGTAGTCATCCTCAGATTGTAGTCAGTCATTGGTCTTAGACGGTGCTTTTACAACAAAGTTTTCTATCTGGTGACCAAAATGCCTCCAGACGGCACTGAAGTGCTGAGAATTACCACGGGATGGTCGTCATCCTCAGATTGTAGTCAGTCATTAGTTTTAGACGGTACTTTTACAACAAAGGTTTCTATCTGGTGACCAAAATGCCTCCAGACGGCACTGAAGTGCTGAGAATTACCACGGGATGGTCGTCATCCTCAGATTGTAGTCAGTCATTAGTCTTAGACGGTACTTTTACAACAAAGTTTTCTATCTGGTGACCCAACTTGCCTCCAGACGGCACTGAAGTGCTGAGAATTACCACGGGATGGTCGTCATCCTCAGATTGTAGTCAGTCATTAGTCTTAGACGGTACTTTTACAACAAAGTTTTCTATCTAGTGACCCAACTTGCCTCCAGACGGCACTGAAGTGCTGAGAATTACCACGGGATGGTCGTCATCCTCAGATTGTAGTCAGTCATTAGTCTTAGACGGTACTTTTACAACAAAGTTTTCTATCTAGTGACCAAAATGCCTCCAGACGGCACTGAAGTGCTGAGAATTACCACGGGATGGTCGTCATCCTCAGATTGTAGTCAGTCATTGGTCTTAGACGGTGCTTTTACAACAAAGTTTTCTATCTGGTGACCAAAATGCCTCCAGACGGCACTGAAGTGCTGAGAATTACCACGGGATGGTCGTCATCCTCAGATTGTAGTCAGTCATTGGTCTTAAACGGTGCTTTTACAACAAAGTTTTCTATCTGGTGACCAAAATGCCTCCAGACGGCACTGAAGTGCTGAGAATTACCACGGGATGGTCGTCATCCTCAGATTGTAGTCAGTCATTGGTCTTAGACGGTACTTTTACAACAAAGTTTTCTATCTGGTGTCCAAAATGCCTCCAGACGGCACTGAAGTGCTGAGAATTACCACGGGATGGTCGTCATCCTCAGATTGTAGTCAGTCATTGGTCTTAGACGGTACTTTTACAACAAAGTTTTCTATCTGGTGACCAAAATGCCTCCAGACGGCACTGAAGTGCTGATAATGACCACGGGATGGTCGTCATCCTCAGATTGTAGTCAGTCATTAGTCTTAGACGGTACTTTTACAACAAAGTGTTCTATCTAGTGACCCAACTTGCCTCCAGACGGCACTGAAGTGCTGAGAATTACCACGGGATGGTCGTCATCCTCAGATTGTAGTCAGTCATTGGTCTTAGACGGTGCTTTTACATCAAAGTTTTCTATCTAGTGAACAAAATTACCTCCAGACGGCACTGAAGTGCTGAGAATTACCACGGGATGGTTGTCATGCTCCGATTGTAGTCAGTCATTGGTCTTAGACGGTACTTTTACAACAAAGTTTCTTATCTGCTGACCCAACTTGCATCTAGACGGCACTGAAGTGCCGAGAATTACCACGGGATGGTCGTCATCCTCAGATTGTTGTCAATCATTGGTCTTAGACGGTACTTTTACAACAAAGTTTTCTATCTAGTGACCCAACGTGAATCCAGACGGCACTGAAGTGCTGAGAATTACCACGGGATGGTCGTCATCCTCAGATTGTAGTCAGTCATTGGTCTTAGACGGTGCTTTTACAAGAAAGTTTTCTATCTGGTGACCAAAATGCCTCCAGACGGCACTGAAGTGCTGAGAATTACCACGGGATGGTCGTCATCCTCAGATTGTAGTCAGTCATTAGTCTTAGACGGTACTTTTACAACAAAGTTTTCTATCTAGTGACCAAAATGCCTCCAGACGGCACTGAAGTGCTGAGAATTACCACCCCAGTTGAAAATTCCTATTAAGTTCCAATTGGAATTTTCTTATTGGTACCAATTGGTGACTTATTGGTACCAATTGGGTTTTTGGACAACCAATTGGTCACTGCCAATGGGAACCAACGGGAACCAATGGGAACCATTGGGAACCCATTCAGGTTCCAACTGAAAAAATAATTCCAATTGGTGAGACCCATTGGCCAGTGCGGTTCCAGCTGGAACCCACTAAAACCAATTGGTTCCAGTTAAAACCAGTTGGAATTCCAATTGGATTTAATGGGAATTTTCAGCTGGGACGGGATGGTCGTCATCCTCAGATTGTAGTCAGTCATTGGTCTTAGACGGTGCTTTTACAACAAAGTTTTCTATCTGGTGACCAAAATGCCTCCAGACGGCACTGAAGTGCTGAGAATTACCACGGGATGGTCGTCATCCTCAGATTGTAGTCAGTCATTGGTCTTAAACGGTGCTTTTACAACAAAGTTTTCTATCTGGTGACCAAAATGCCTCCAGACGGCACTGAAGTGCTGAGAATTACCACGGGATGGTCGTCATCCTCAGATTGTAGTCAGTCATTGGTCTTAGACGGTACTTTTACAACAAAGTTTTCTATCTGGTGACCAAAATGTTTCCAGACGGCACTGAAGTGCTGAGAATTACCACGGGATGGTCGTCATCCTCAGATTGTAGTCAGTCATTGGTCTTAGACGGTACTTTTACAACAAAGTTTTCTATCTGGTGACCAAAATGCCTCCAGACGGCACTGAAGTGCTGAGAATTACCACGGGATGGTCGTCATCCTCAGATTGTAGTCAGTCATTAGTCTTAGACGGTACTTTTACAACAAAGTTTTCTATCTAGTGACCCAAATTACCTCCAGACGGCACTGAAGTGCCGAGAATTATCACAGGATGGTTGTCATCTTCAGATTGTAGTCAGTCATTGGTCTTAGACGGTACTTTTACAACAAAGTTTTTTATCTGCTGACCCAACTTGCCTCCAGACGGCACTGAAGTGCTGAGAATTACCACGGGATGGTTGTCATGCTCCGATTGTAGTCAGTCATTGGTCTTAGACGGTACTTTTACAACAAAGTTTTTTATCTGCTGACCCAACTTGCCTCCAGACGGCACTGAAGTGCTGAGAATTACCACGGGATGGTTGTTATGCTCCGATCGTAGTCAGTCATTGGTCTTAGACGGTACTTTTACAACAAAGTTTTTTATCTGCTGACCCAACTTGCTCCAGACAGCACTGAAATGCTGAGAATTACCACGGGATGGTTGTCATGCTCCGATTGTAGTCAGTCATTTTTCTTAGACGGTACTTTTACAACAAAGTTTTCTATCTAGTGAACAAAATTACCTCCAGACGGCACTGAAGTGCTGAGAATTACCATGGGATGGTCGTCATGCTCCGATTGTAGTCAGTCATTGGTCTTAGACGGTACTTTTAAAACAAAGTTTTTTATCTGCTGACCCAACTTGCCTCCAGACAGCACTGAAATGCTGAGAATTACCACGGGATGGTTGTCATCCTCAGATTGTAGTCAGTCATTGGTCTTAGACGGTACTTTTACAACAAAGTTTTCTATCTGGTGACCAAAGTTCCTCCAGACGGCACTGAAGTGCTGAGAATTACCACGGGATGGTCGTCATCCTCAGATTGTAGTCAGTCATTAGTCTTAGACGGTACTTTTACAACAAAGTTTTCTATCTGGTGACCCAACTTGCCTCCAGACAGCACTGAAGTGCTGAGAATTACCACGGGATGGTCGTCATCCTCAGATTGTAGTCAGTCATTAGTCTTAGACGGTACTTTTACAACAAAGTTTTCTATCTGGTGACCCAACTTGCCTCCAGACGGCACTGAAGTGCTGAGAATTACCACGGGATGGTCGTCATCCTCAGATTGTAGTCAGTCATTAGTCTTAGACGGTACTTTTACAACAAAGTTTTCTATCATGTGACCCAACTTGCCTCCAGACGGCACTGAAGTGCTGAGAATTACCACGGGATGGTCGTCTTCCTCAGATTGTAGTCAGTCATTGGTCTTAGACGGTGCTTTTACAACAAAGTTTTCTATCTGGTGACCAAAATGCCTCCAGACGGCACTGAAGTGCTGAGAATTACCACGGGATGGTCGTCATCCTCAGATTGTAGTCAGTCATTAGTCTTAGACGGTACTTTTGTAACAAAGTTTTCTATCTGGTGACCCAACTTGCCTCCAGACGGCACTGAAGTGCTGAGAATTACCACGGGATGGTCGTCATCCTCAGATTGTAGTCAGTCATTAGTCTTAGACGGTACTTTTACAACAAAGTTTTCTATCTGGTGACCCAACTTGCCTCCAGACGGCACTGAAGTGCTGAGAATTACCACGGGATGGTCGTCATCCTCAGATTGTAGTCAGTCATTAGTCTTAGACGGTACTTTTACAACAAAGTTTTCTATCTAGTGACCCAACTTGCCTCCAGACGGCACTGAAGTGCTGAGAATTACCACGGGATGGTCGTCATCCTCAGATTATAGTCAGTCATTAGTCTTAGACGGTACTTTTACAACAAAGTTTTCTATCTGGTGACCAAAATGCCTCCAGACGGCACTGAAGTGCTGAGAATTACCACGGGATGGTCGTCATCCTCAGATTGTAGTCAGTCATTAGTCTTAGACAGTACTTTTACAACAAAGTTTTCTATCTGGTGACCTAACTTGCCTCCAGACGGCACTGAAGTGCTGAGAATTACCACGGGATGGTCGTCATCCTCAGATTGTAGTCAGTCATTAGTCTTAGACGGTACTTTTACAACAAAGCTTTCTATCTAGTGACCCAACTTGCCTCCAGACGGCACTGAAGTGCTGAGAATTACCACGGGATGGTCGTCATCCTCAGATTGTAGTCAGTCATTAGTCTTAGACGGTACTTTTACAACAAAGTTTTCTATCTGGTGACCAAAATGCCTCCAGACGGCACTGAAGTGCTGAGAATTACCACGGGATGGTCGTCATCCTCAGATTGTAGTCAGTCATTAGTCTTAGACGGTACTTTTACAACAAAGTTTTCTATCTGGTGACCCAACTTGCCTCCAGACGGCACTGAAGTGCTGAGAATTACCACGGGGTGGTCGTCATCCTCAGATTGTAGTCAGTCATTTGTCTTAGACGGTACTTTTACAACAAAGTTTTCTATCTGGTGCCCAAAATGCCTCCAGACGGCACTGAAGTGCTGAGAATTACCACGGGATGGTCGTCATCCTCAGATTGTAGTCAGTCATTAGTCTTAGACGGTACTTTTACAACAAAGTTTTCTATCTGGTGACCAAAATGCCTCCAGACGGCACTGAAGTGCTGAGAATTACCACGGGATGGTCATCATCCTCAGATTGTAGTCAGTCATTAGTCTTAGACGGTACTTTTACAACAAAGTTTTCTATCTGGTGACCCAACTTGCCTCCAGACGGCACTGAAGTGCTGAGAATTACCACGGGATGGTCGTCATCCTCAGATTGTAGTCAGTCATTAGTCTTAGACGGTACTTTTACAACAAAGTTTTCTATCTGGTGACCCAACTTGCCTCCAGACGGCACTGAAGTGCTGAGAATTACCACAGGATGGTCGTCATCCTCAGATGGTAGTCAGTCGTTGGTCTTAGACGGTACTTTTACAACAAAGTTTTCTATCCGGTGACCCAACTTGCCTCCAGACGGCACTGAAGTGCTGAGAATTACCACGAGATGGTAGTCATCCTCAGATTGTAGTCAGTCATTGGTCTTAGACGGTGCTTTTACAACAAAGTTTTCTATCTGGTGACCAAAATGCCTCCAGACGGCACTGAAGTGCTGAGAATTACCACGGGATGGTCGTCATCCTCAGATTGTAGTCAGTCATTAGTTTTAGACGGTACTTTTACAACAAAGGTTTCTATCTGGTGACCAAAATGCCTCCAGACGGCACTGAAGTGCTGAGAATTACCACGGGATGGTCGTCATCCTCAGATTGTAGTCAGTCATTAGTCTTAGACGGTACTTTTACAACAAAGTTTTCTATCTGGTGACCCAACTTGCCTCCAGACGGCACTGAAGTGCTGAGAATTACCACGGGATGGTCGTCATCCTCAGATTGTAGTCAGTCATTAGTCTTAGACGGTACTTTTACAACAAAGTTTTCTATCTAGTGACCCAACTTGCCTCCAGACGGCACTGAAGTGCTGAGAATTACCACGGGATGGTCGTCATCCTCAGATTGTAGTCAGTCATTAGTCTTAGACGGTACTTTTACAACAAAGTTTTCTATCTAGTGACCAAAATGCCTCCAGACGGCACTGAAGTGCTGAGAATTACCACGGGATGGTCGTCATCCTCAGATTGTAGTCAGTCATTGGTCTTAGACGGTGCTTTTACAACAAAGTTTTCTATCTGGTGACCAAAATGCCTCCAGACGGCACTGAAGTGCTGAGAATTACCACGGGATGGTCGTCATCCTCAGATTGTAGTCAGTCATTGGTCTTAAACGGTGCTTTTACAACAAAGTTTTCTATCTGGTGACCAAAATGCCTCCAGACGGCACTGAAGTGCTGAGAATTACCACGGGATGGTCGTCATCCTCAGATTGTAGTCAGTCATTGGTCTTAGACGGTACTTTTACAACAAAGTTTTCTATCTGGTGTCCAAAATGCCTCCAGACGGCACTGAAGTGCTGAGAATTACCACGGGATGGTCGTCATCCTCAGATTGTAGTCAGTCATTGGTCTTAGACGGTACTTTTACAACAAAGTTTTCTATCTGGTGACCAAAATGCCTCCAGACGGCACTGAAGTGCTGATAATGACCACGGGATGGTCGTCATCCTCAGATTGTAGTCAGTCATTAGTCTTAGACGGTACTTTTACAACAAAGTGTTCTATCTAGTGACCCGACTTGCCTCCAGACGGCACTGAAGTGCTGAGAATTACCACGGGATGGTCGTCATCCTCAGATTGTAGTCAGTCATTGGTCTTAGACGGTGCTTTTACATCAAAGTTTTCTATCTAGTGAACAAAATTACCTCCAGACGGCACTGAAGTGCTGAGAATTACCACGGGATGGTTGTCATGCTCCGATTGTAGTCAGTCATTGGTCTTAGACGGTACTTTTACAACAAAGTTTCTTATCTGCTGACCCAACTTGCATCTAGACGGCACTGAAGTGCCGAGAATTACCACGGGATGGTCGTCATCCTCAGATTGTTGTCAATCATTGGTCTTAGACGGTACTTTTACAACAAAGTTTTCTATCTAGTGACCCAACGTGAATCCAGACGGCACTGAAGTGCTGAGAATTACCACGGGATGGTCGTCATCCTCAGATTGTAGTCAGTCATTGGTCTTAGACGGTGCTTTTACAAGAAAGTTTTCTATCTGGTGACCAAAATGCCTCCAGACGGCACTGAAGTGCTGAGAATTACCACGGGATGGTCGTCATCCTCAGATTGTAGTCAGTCATTAGTCTTAGACGGTACTTTTACAACAAAGTTTTCTATCTAGTGACCAAAATGCCTCCAGACGGCACTGAAGTGCTGAGAATTACCACCCCAGTTGAAAATTCCTATTAAGTTCCAATTGGAATTTTCTTATTGGTACCAATTGGTGACTTATTGGTACCAATTGGGTTTTTGGACAACCAATTGGTCACTGCCAATGGGAACCAACGGGAACCAATGGGAACCATTGGGAACCCATTCAGGTTCCAACTGAAAAAATAATTCCAATTGGTGAGACCCATTGGCCAGTGCGGTTCCAGCTGGAACCCACTAAAACCAATTGGTTCCAGTTAAAACCAGTTGGAATTCCAATTGGATTTAATGGGAATTTTCAGCTGGGACGGGATGGTCGTCATCCTCAGATTGTAGTCAGTCATTGGTCTTAGACGGTGCTTTTACAACAAAGTTTTCTATCTGGTGACCAAAATGCCTCCAGACGGCACTGAAGTGCTGAGAATTACCACGGGATGGTCGTCATCCTCAGATTGTAGTCAGTCATTGGTCTTAAACGGTGCTTTTACAACAAAGTTTTCTATCTGGTGACCAAAATGCCTCCAGACGGCACTGAAGTGCTGAGAATTACCACGGGATGGTCGTCATCCTCAGATTGTAGTCAGTCATTGGTCTTAGACGGTACTTTTACAACAAAGTTTTCTATCTGGTGACCAAAATGTTTCCAGACGGCACTGAAGTGCTGAGAATTACCACGGGATGGTCGTCATCCTCAGATTGTAGTCAGTCATTGGTCTTAGACGGTACTTTTACAACAAAGTTTTCTATCTGGTGACCAAAATGCCTCCAGACGGCACTGAAGTGCTGAGAATTACCACGGGATGGTCGTCATCCTCAGATTGTAGTCAGTCATTAGTCTTAGACGGTACTTTTACAACAAAGTTTTCTATCTAGTGACCCAAATTACCTCCAGACGGCACTGAAGTGCCGAGAATTATCACAGGATGGTTGTCATCTTCAGATTGTAGTCAGTCATTGGTCTTAGACGGTACTTTTACAACAAAGTTTTTTATCTGCTGACCCAACTTGCCTCCAGACGGCACTGAAGTGCTGAGAATTACCACGGGATGGTTGTCATGCTCCGATTGTAGTCAGTCATTGGTCTTAGACGGTACTTTTACAACAAAGTTTTTTATCTGCTGACCCAACTTGCCTCCAGACGGCACTGAAGTGCTGAGAATTACCACGGGATGGTTGTTATGCTCCGATCGTAGTCAGTCATTGGTCTTAGACGGTACTTTTACAACAAAGTTTTTTATCTGCTGACCCAACTTGCTCCAGACAGCACTGAAATGCTGAGAATTACCACGGGATGGTTGTCATGCTCCGATTGTAGTCAGTCATTTTTCTTAGACGGTACTTTTACAACAAAGTTTTCTATCTAGTGAACAAAATTACCTCCAGACGGCACTGAAGTGCTGAGAATTACCATGGGATGGTCGTCATGCTCCGATTGTAGTCAGTCATTGGTCTTAGACGGTACTTTTAAAACAAAGTTTTTTATCTGCTGACCCAACTTGCCTCCAGACAGCACTGAAATGCTGAGAATTACCACGGGATGGTTGTCATGCTCCGATTGTAGTCAGTCATTGGTCTTAGATGGTACTTTTACAACAAAGTTTTCTATCTGGTGACCCAACTTGCCTCCAGACGGCACTGAAGTGCTGAGAATTACCACGGGATGGTCGTCATCCTCCGATTGTAGTCAGTCATTGGTCTTAGACGGTACTTTTACAACAAAGTTTTTTATCTGCTGACCCAACTTGCCTCCAGACAGCACTGAAATGCTGAGAATTACCACGGGATGGTTGTCATGCTCCGATTGTAGTCAGTCATTGGTCTTAGATGGTACTTTTACAACAAAGTTTTCTATCTGGTGACCAAAATGCCTCCAGACGGCACTGAAGTGCTGAGAATTACCACGGGATGGTCGTCATCCTCAGATTGTAGTCAGTCATTGGTCTTAGACGGTACTTTTACAACAAAGTTTTCTATCTGGTGACCCAACTTGCCTCCAGACGGCACTGAAGTGCTGAGAATTACCACGGGATGGTCGTCATCCTCAGATTGTAGTCAGTCATTAGTCTTAGACGGTACTTTTACAACAAAGTTTTCTATCTGGTGACCAAAATGCCTCCAGACGGCACTGAAGTGCTGAGAATTACCACGGGATGGTCGTCATCCTCAGATTGTAGTCAGTCATTAGTCTTAGACGGTACTTTTACAACAAAGTTTTCTATCTGGTGACCCAACTTGCCTCCAGACGGCACTGAAGTGCTGAGAATTACCACGGGATGGTCGTCATCCTCAGATTGTAGTCAGTCATTTGTCTTAGACGGTACTTTTACAACAAAGTTTTCTATCTGGTGCCCAAAATGCCTCCAGACGGCACTGAAGTGCTGAGAATTACCACGGGATGGTCGTCATCCTCAGATTGTAGTCAGTCATTAGTCTTAGACGGTACTTTTACAACAAAGTTTTCTATCTGGTGACCAAAATGCCTCCAGACGGCACTGAAGTGCTGAGAATTACCACGGGATGGTCATCATCCTCAGATTGTAGTCAGTCATTAGTCTTAGACGGTACTTTTACAACAAAGTTTTCTATCTGGTGACCCAACTTGCCTCCAGACGGCACTGAAGTGCTGAGAATTACCACGGGATGGTCGTCATCCTCAGATTGTAGTCAGTCATTAGTCTTAGACGGTACTTTTACAACAAAGTTTTCTATCTGGTGACCCAACTTGCCTCCAGACGGCACTGAAGTGCTGAGAATTACCACAGGATGGTCGTCATCCTCAGATGGTAGTCAGTCGTTGGTCTTAGACGGTACTTTTACAACAAAGTTTTCTATCCGGTGACCCAACTTGCCTCCAGACGGCACTGAAGTGCTGAGAATTACCACGGGATGGTAGTCATCCTCAGATTGTAGTCAGTCATTGGTCTTAGACGGTGCTTTTACAACAAAGTTTTCTATCTGGTGACCAAAATGCCTCCAGACGGCACTGAAGTGCTGAGAATTACCACGGGATGGTCGTCATCCTCAGATTGTAGTCAGTCATTAGTCTTAGACGGTACTTTTACAACAAAGGTTTCTATCTGGTGACCAAAATGCCTCCAGACGGCACTGAAGTGCTGAGAATTACCACGGGATGGTCGTCATCCTCAGATTGTAGTCAGTCATTAGTCTTAGACGGTACTTTTACAACAAAGTTTTCTATCCGGTGACCCAACTTGCCTCCAGACGGCACTGAAGTGCTGAGAATTACCACGGGATGGTAGTCATCCTCAGATTGTAGTCAGTCATTGGTCTTAGACGGTACTTTTACAACAAAGTTTTCTATCTAGTGACCCAACTTGCCTCCAGACGGCACTGAAGTGCTGAGAATTACCACGGGATGGTCGTCATCCTCAGATTGTAGTCAGTCATTGGTCTTAGACGGTGCTTTTACAACAAAGTTTTCTATCTGGTGACTAAAATGCCTCCAGACGGCACTGAAGTGCTGAGAATTACCACGGGATGGTCGTCATCCTCAGATTGTAGTCAGTCATTGGTCTTAAACGGTGCTTTTACAACAAAGTTTTCTATCTGGTGACCAAAATGCCTCCAGACGGCACTGAAGTGCTGAGAATTACCACGGGATGGTCGTCATCCTCAGATTGTAGTCAGTCATTGGTCTTAGACGGTACTTTTACAACAAAGTTTTCTATCTGGTGTCCAAAATGCCTCCAGACGGCACTGAAGTGCTGAGAATTACCACGGAATGGTCGTCATCCTCAGATTGTAGCCAGTCATTGGTCTTAGACGGTACTTTTACAACAAAGTTTTCTATCTGGTGACCAAAATGCCTCCAGACGGCACTGAAGTGCTGATAATGACCACGGGATGGTCGTCATCCTCAGATTGTAGTCAGTCATTAGTCTTAGACGGTACTTTTACAACAAAGTGTTCTATCTAGTGACCCAACTTGCCTCCAGACGGCACTGAAGTGCTGAGAATTACCACGGGATGGTCGTCATCCTCAGATTGTAGTCAGTCATTGGTCTTAGACGGTGCTTTTACAACAAAGTTTTCTATCTAGTGAACAAAATTACCTCCAGACGGCACTGAAGTGCTGAGAATTACCACGGGATGGTTGTCATGCTCCGATTGTAGTCAGTCATTGGTCTTAGACGGTACTTTTACAACAAAGTTTCTTATCTGCTGACCCAACTTGCATCTAGACGGCACTGAAGTGCCGAGAATTACCACGGGATGGTCGTCATCCTCAGATTGTAGTCAATCATTGGTCTTAGACGGTACTTTTACAACAAAGTTTTCTATCTAGTGACCCAACGTGAATCCTGACGGCACTGAAGTGCTGAGAATTACCACGGGATGGTCGTTATCCTCAGATTGTAGTCAGTCATTGGTCTTAGACGGTGCTTTTACAACAAAGTTTTCTATCTGGTGACCAAAATGCCTCCAGACGGCACTGAAGTGCTGAGAATTACCACGGGATGGTCGTCATCCTCAGATTGTAGTCAGTCATTAGTCTTAGACGGTACTTTTACAACAAAGTTTTCTATCTAGTGACCAAAATGCCTCCAGACGGCACTGAAGTGCTGAGAATTACCACGGGATGGTCGTCATCCTCAGATTGTAGTCAGTCATTGGTCTTAGACGGTGCTTTTACAACAAAGTTTTCTATCTGGTGACCAAAATGCCTCCAGACGGCACTGAAGTGCTGAGAATTACCACGGGATGGTCGTCATCCTCAGATTGTAGTCAGTCATTGGTCTTAAACGGTGCTTTTACAACAAAGTTTTCTATCTGGTGACCAAAATGCCTCCAGACGGCACTGAAGTGCTGAGAATTACCACGGGATGGTCGTCATCCTCAGATTGTAGTCAGTCATTGGTCTTAGACGGTACTTTTACAACAAAGTTTTCTATCTGGTGACCAAAATGCCTCCAGATGGCACTGAAGTGCTGAGAATTACCACGGGATGGTCGTCATCCTCAGATTGTAGTCAGTCATTGGTCTTAGACGGTACTTTTACAACAAAGTTTTTTATCTGGTGACCAAAATGCCTCCAGACGGCACTGAAGTGCTGAGAATTACCACGGGATGGTCGTCATCCTCAGATTGTAGTCAGTCATTAGTCTTAGACGGTACTTTTACAACAAAGTGTTCTATCTAGTGACCCAACTTGCCTCCAGACGGCACTGAAGTGCTGAGAATTACCACGGGATGGTCGTCATCCTCAGATTGTAGTCAGTCATTGGTCTTAGACGGTGCTTTTACAACAAAGTTTTCTATCTAGTGAACAAAATTACCTCCAGACGGCACTGAAGTGCTGAGAATTACCACGGGATGGTTGTCATGCTCCGATTGTAGTCAGTCATTGGTCTTAGACGGTACTTTTACAACAAAGTTTCTTATCTGCTGACCCAACTTGCATCTAGACGGCACTGAAGTGCCGAGAATTACCACGGGATGGTCGTCATCCTCAGATTGTAGTCAATCATTGGTCTTAGACGGTACTTTTACAACAAAATTTTCTATCTAGTGACCCAAATTACCTCCAGACGGCACTGAAGTGCTGAGAATTACCACGGGATGGTCGTCATCCTCAGATTGTAGTCAGTCATTGGTCTTAAACAGTACTTTTACAACAAAGTTTTCTATCTAGTGACCCAAATTACCTCCAGACGGCACTGAAGTGCCGAGAATTATCACAGGATGGTTGTCATCTTCAGATTGTAGTCAGTCATTCGTCTTAGACGGTACTTTTACAACAAAGTTTTTTATCTGCTGACCCAACTTGCCTCCAGACGGCACTGAAGTGCTGAGAATTACCACGGGATGATTGTCATGCTCCGATTGTAGTCAGTCATTGGTCTTAGACGGTACTTTTACAACAAAGTTTTTTATCTGCTGACCCAACTTGCCTCCAGACGGCACTGAAGTGCTGAGAATTACCACGGGATGGTTGTTATGCTCCGATCGTAGTCAGTCATTGGTCTTAGACGGTACTTTTACAACAAAGTTTTTTATCTGCTGACCCAACTTGCTCCAGACAGCACTGAAATGCTGAGAATTACCACGGGATGGTTGTCATGCTCCGATTGTAGTCAGTCATTTTTCTTAGACGGTACTTTTACAACAAAGTTTTTTATCTAGTGAACAAAATTACCTCCAGACGGCACTGAAGTGCTGAGAATTACCACGGGATGGTCGTCATGCTCCGATTGTAGTCAGTCATTGGTCTTAGACGGTACTTTTAAAACAAAGTTTTTTATCTGCTGACCCAACTTGCCTCCAGACAGCACTGAAATGCTGAGAATTACCACGGGATGGTTGTCATGCTCCGATTGTAGTCAGTCATTGGTCTTAGATGGTACTTTTACAACAAAGTTTTTATCTGGTGACCCAACTTGCCTCCAGACGGCACTGAAGTGCTGAGAATTACCACGGGATGGTCGTCATCCTCAGATTGTAGTCAGTCATTGGTCTTAGACGGTACTTTTACAACAAAGTTTTCTATCTGGTGACCCAACTTGACTCCACGCGGCACTGAAGTGCTGAGAATTACCACGGGATGGTCGTCATCCTCAGATTGTAGTCAGTCATTGGTCTTAGACGGTACTTTTACAACAAAGTTTTTTATCTGCTGACCCAACTTGCCTCCAGACAGCACTGAAATGCTGAGAATTACCACGGGATGGTTGTCATGCTCCGATAGTAGTCAGTCATTGGTCTTAGATGGTACTTTTACAACAAAGTTTTCTATCCGGTGACCAAAATGCCTCCAGACGGCACTGAAGTGCTGAGAATTACCACGGGATGGTCGTCATCCTCAGATTGTAGTCGGTCATTGGTCTTAGACGGTGCTTTTACAACAAAGTTTTCTATCTGGTGACGCAACTTGACTCCACGCGGCACTGAAGTGCTGAGAATTACCACGGGATGGTCGTCATCCTCCGATTGTAGTCAGTCATTGGTCTTAGACGGTACTTTTACAACAAAGTTTTTTATCTGCTGACCCAACTTGCCTCCAGACAGCACTGAAATGCTGAGAATTACCACGGGATGGTTGTCATGCTCCGATTGTAGTCAGTCATTGGTCTTAGATGGTACTTTTACAACAAAGTTTTCTATCTGGTGACCAAAATGCCTCCAGACGGCACTGAAGTGCTGAGAATTACCACGGGATGGTCGTCATCCTCAGATGGTAGTCAGTCGTTAGTCTTAGACGGTACTTTTACAACAAAGTTTTCTATCTGGTGACCCAACTTGCCTCCAGACGGCACTGAAGTGCTGAGAATTACCACGGGATGGTCGTCATCCTCAGATTGTAGTCAGTCATTGGTCTTAGACGGTGCTTTTACAACAAAGTTTTCTATCTGGTGACCAAAATGCCTCCAGACGGCACTGAAGTGCTGAGAATTACCACGGGATGGTCGTCATCCTCAGATTGTAGTCAGTCATTAGTCTTAGACGGTACTTTTACAACAAAGTTTTCTATCTGGTGACCCAACTTGCCTCCAGACGGCACTGAAGTGCTGAGAATTACCACGGGATGGTTGTCATCCTCAGATTGTAGTCAGTCATTCGTCTTAGACGGTACTTTTACAACAGTTTTCTATCTGGTGACCAAAGTGCCTCCAGACGGCACTGAAGTGCTGAGAATTACCACGGGATGGTCGTCATCCTCAGATTGTAGTCAGTCATTAGTCTTAGACGGTACTTTTACAACAAAGTTTTCTATCTGGTGACCCAACTTGCCTCCAGAAGGCACTGAAGTGCTGAGAATTACCACGGGATGGTCGTCATCCTCAGATTGTAGTCAGTCATTAGTCTTAGACGGTACTTTTACAACAAAGTTTTCTATCATGTGACCCAACTTGCCTCCAGACGGCACTGAAGTGCTGAGAATTACCACGGGATGGTCGTCATCCTCAGATTGTAGTCAGTCATTGGTCTTAGACGGTGCTTTTACAACAAAGTTTTCTATCTGGTGACCAAAATGCCTCCAGACGGCACTGAAGTGCTGAGAATTACCACGGGATGGTCGTCATCCTCAGATTGTAGCCAGTCATTAGTCTTAGACGGTACTTTTGTAACAAAGTTTTTTATCTGGTGACCCAACTTGCCTCCAGACGGCACTGAAGTGCTGAGAATTACCACGGGATGGTCGTCATCCTCAGATTGTAGTCAGTCATTGGTCTTAGACGGTACTTTTACATCAAAGTTTTCTATCTGGTGACCAAAATGCCTCCAGACGGCACTGAAGTGCTGAGAATTACCACGGGATGGTCTTCATCCTCAGATTGTAGTCAGTCATTAGTCTTAGACGGTACTTTTACAACAAAGTTTTCTATCTAGTGACCCAACTTGCCTCCAGACGGCACTGAAGTGCTGAGAATTACCACGGGATGGTCGTCATCCTCAGATTGTAGTCAGTCATTGGTCTTAGACGGTGCTTTTACAACAAAGATTTCTGTCTGGTGACCAAAATGCCTCCAGACGGCAATGAAGTGCTGAGAATTACCACGGGATGGTCGTCATCCTCAGATTGTAGTCAGTCATTAGTCTTAGACGGTACTTTTACAACAAAGTTTTCTATCTGGTGACCCAACTTGCCTCCAGACGGCACTGAAGTGCTGAGAATTACCACGGGATGGTCGTCATCCTCAGATTGTAGTCAGTCATTGGTCTTAGACGGTACTTTTACAACAAAGTTTTCTATCTGGTGACCAAAATGCCTCCAGACGGTACTGAAGTGCTGAGAATTACCACGGGATGGTCGTCATCCTCAGATTGTAGTCAGTCATTAGTCTTAGACGGTACTTTTACAACAAAGTTTTCTATCTAGTGACCCAACTTGCCTCCAGACGGCACTGAAGTGCTGAGAATTACCACGGGATGGTCGTCATCCTCAGATTGTAGTCAGTCATTAGTCTTAGACGGCACTTTTACAACAAAGTTTTCTATCTGGTGACCAAAATGCCTCCAGACGGCACTGAAGTGCTGAGAATTACCACGGGATGGTCGTCATCCTCAGATTGTAGTCAGTCATTAGTCTTAGACGGTACTTTTACAACAAAGTTTTCTATCTGGTGACCCAACTTGCCTCCAGACGGCACTGAAGTGCTGAGAATTACCACGGGATGGTCGTCATCCTCAGATTGTAGTCAGTCATTAGTCTTAGACGGTACTTTTACAACAAAGTTTTCTATCTAGTGACCCAACTTGCCTCCAGACGGCACTGTAGTGCTGAGAATTACCACGGGATGGTCGTCATCCTCAGATTGTAGTCAGTCATTAGTCTTAGACGGTACTTTTACAACAAAGTTTTCTATCTGGTGACCAAAATGCCTCCAGACGGCACTGAAGTGCTGAGAATTACCACGGGATGGTCGTCATCCTCAGATTGTAGTCAGTCATTAGTCTTAGACGGTACTTTTACAACAAAGTTTTCTATCTGGTGACCTAACTTGCCTCCAGACGGCACTGAAGTGCTGAGAATTACCACGGGATGGTCGTCATCCTCAGATTGTAGTCAGTCATTAGTCTTAGACGGTACTTTTACAACAAAGTTTTCTATCTAGTGACCCAACTTGCCTCCAGACGGCACTGAAGTGCTGAGAATTACCACGGGATGGTCGTCATCCTCAGATTGTAGTCAGTCATTAGTCTTAGACGGTACTTTTACAACAAAGTTTTCTATCTGGTGACCAAAATGCCTCCAGACGGCACTGAAGTGCTGAGAATTACCACGGGATGGTCGTCATCCTCAGATTGTAGTCAGTCATTGGTCTTAGACGGTACTTTTACAACAAAGTTTTCTATCTGGTGACCCAACTTGCCTCCAGAGGGCACTGAAGTGCTGAGAATTACCACGGGATGGTCGTCATCCTCAGATTGTAGTCAGTCATTAGTCTTAGACGGTACTTTTACAACAAAGTTTTCTATCTGGTGACCCAACTTGCCTCCAGACGGCACTGAAGTGCTGAGAATTACCACGGGATGGTCGTCATCCTCAGATGGTAGTCAGTCGTTAGTCTTAGACGGTACTTTTACAACAAAGTTTTCTATCTGGTGACCCAACTTGCCTCCAGACGGCACTGAAGTGCTGAGAAATACCACGGGATGGTAGTCATCCTCAGATTGTAGTCAGTCATTGGTCTTAGACGGTGCTTTTACAACAAAGTTTTCTATCTGGTGACCAAAATGCCTCCAGACGGCACTGAAGTGCTGAGAATTACCACGGGATGGTCGTCATCCTCAGATTGTAGTCAGTCATTAGTATTAGACGGTACTTTTACAACAAAGGTTTCTATCTGGTGACCAAAATGCCTCCAGACGGCACTGAAGTGCTGAGAATTACCACGGGATGGTCGTCATCCTCAGATTGTAGTCAGTCATTAGTCTTAGACGGTACTTTTACAACAAAGTTTTCTATCTGGTGACCCAACTTGCCTCCAGACGGCACTGAAGTGCCGAGAATTACCACGGGATGGTCGTCATCCTCAGATTGTAGTCAGTCATTAGTCTTAGACGGTACTTTTACAACAAAGTTTTCTATCATGTGACCCAACTTGCCTCCAGACGGCACTGAAGTGCTGAGAATTACCACGGGATGGTCGTCTTCCTCAGATTGTAGTCAGTCATTGGTCTTAGACGGTGCTTTTACAACAAAGTTTTCTATCTGGTGACCAAAATGCCTCCAGACGGCACTGAAGTGCTGAGAATTACCACGGGATGGTCGTCATCCTCAGATTGTAGTCAGTCATTAGTCTTAGACGGTACTTTTGTAACAAAGTTTTCTATCTGGTGACCCAACTTTCCTCCAGACGGCACTGAAGTGCTGAGAATTACCACGGGATGGTCGTCATCCTCAGATTGTAGTCAGTCATTAGTCTTAGACGGTACTTTTACAACAAAGTTTTCTATCTGGTGACCCAACTTGCCTCCAGACGGCACTGAAGTGCTGAGAATTACCACGGGATGGTCGTCATCCTCAGATTGTAGTCAGTCATTAGTCTTAGACGGTACTTTTACAACAAAGTTTTCTATCTAGTGACCCAACTTGCCTCCAGACGGCACTGAAGTGCTGAGAATTACCACGGGATGGTCGTCATCCTCAGATTATAGTCAGTCATTAGTCTTAGACGGTACTTTTACAACAAAGTTTTCTATCTGGTGACCAAAATGCCTCCAGACGGCACTGAAGTGCTGAGAATTACCACGGGATGGTCGTCATCCTCAGATTGTAGTCAGTCATTAGTCTTAGACAGTACTTTTACAACAAAGTTTTCTATCTGGTGACCTAACTTGCCTCCAGACGGCACTGAAGTGCTGAGAATTACCACGGGATGGTCGTCATCCTCAGATTGTAGTCAGTCATTAGTCTTAGACGGTACTTTTACAACAAAGCTTTCTATCTAGTGACCCAACTTGCCTCCAGACGGCACTGAAGTGCTGAGAATTACCACGGGATGGTCGTCATCCTCAGATTGTAGTCAGTCATTAGTCTTAGACGGTACTTTTACAACAAAGTTTTCTATCTGGTGACCAAAATGCCTCCAGACGGCACTGAAGTGCTGAGAATTACCACGGGATGGTCGTCATCCTCAGATTGTAGTCAGTCATTGGTCTTAGACGGTACTTTTACAACAAAGTTTTCTATCTGGTGACCCAACTTGCCTCCAGAGGGCACTGAAGTGCTGAGAATTACCACGGGATGGTCGTCATCCTCAGATTGTAGTCAGTCATTAGTCTTAGACGGTACTTTTACAACAAAGTTTTCTATCTGGTGACCCAACTTGCCTCCAGACGGCACTGAAGTGCTGAGAATTACCACGGGATGGTCGTCATCCTCAGATGGTAGTCAGTCGTTAGTCTTAGACGGTACTTTTACAACAAAGTTTTCTATCTGGTGACCCAACTTGCCTCCAGACGGCACTGAAGTGCTGAGAAATACCACGGGATGGTAGTCATCCTCAGATTGTAGTCAGTCATTGGTCTTAGACGGTGCTTTTACAACAAAGTTTTCTATCTGGTGACCAAAATGCCTCCAGACGGCACTGAAGTGCTGAGAATTACCACGGGATGGTCGTCATCCTCAGATTGTAGTCAGTCATTAGTATTAGACGGTACTTTTACAACAAAGGTTTCTATCTGGTGACCAAAATGCCTCCAGACGGCACTGAAGTGCTGAGAATTACCACGGGATGGTCGTCATCCTCAGATTGTAGTCAGTCATTAGTCTTAGACGGTACTTTTACAACAAAGTTTTCTATCTGGTGACCCAACTTGCCTCCAGACGGCACTGAAGTGCCGAGAATTACCACGGGATGGTCGTCATCCTCAGATTGTAGTCAGTCATTAGTCTTAGACGGTACTTTTACAACAAAGTTTTCTATCATGTGACCCAACTTGCCTCCAGACGGCACTGAAGTGCTGAGAATTACCACGGGATGGTCGTCTTCCTCAGATTGTAGTCAGTCATTGGTCTTAGACGGTGCTTTTACAACAAAGTTTTCTATCTGGTGACCAAAATGCCTCCAGACGGCACTGAAGTGCTGAGAATTACCACGGGATGGTCGTCATCCTCAGATTGTAGTCAGTCATTAGTCTTAGACGGTACTTTTGTAACAAAGTTTTCTATCTGGTGACCCAACTTTCCTCCAGACGGCACTGAAGTGCTGAGAATTACCACGGGATGGTCGTCATCCTCAGATTGTAGTCAGTCATTAGTCTTAGACGGTACTTTTACAACAAAGTTTTCTATCTGGTGACCCAACTTGCCTCCAGACGGCACTGAAGTGCTGAGAATTACCACGGGATGGTCGTCATCCTCAGATTGTAGTCAGTCATTAGTCTTAGACGGTACTTTTACAACAAAGTTTTCTATCTAGTGACCCAACTTGCCTCCAGACGGCACTGAAGTGCTGAGAATTACCACGGGATGGTCGTCATCCTCAGATTATAGTCAGTCATTAGTCTTAGACGGTACTTTTACAACAAAGTTTTCTATCTGGTGACCAAAATGCCTCCAGACGGCACTGAAGTGCTGAGAATTACCACGGGATGGTCGTCATCCTCAGATTGTAGTCAGTCATTAGTCTTAGACAGTACTTTTACAACAAAGTTTTCTATCTGGTGACCTAACTTGCCTCCAGACGGCACTGAAGTGCTGAGAATTACCACGGGATGGTCGTCATCCTCAGATTGTAGTCAGTCATTAGTCTTAGACGGTACTTTTACAACAAAGCTTTCTATCTAGTGACCCAACTTGCCTCCAGACGGCACTGAAGTGCTGAGAATTACCACGGGATGGTCGTCATCCTCAGATTGTAGTCAGTCATTAGTCTTAGACGGTACTTTTACAACAAAGTTTTCTATCTGGTGACCAAAATGCCTCCAGATGGCACTGAAGTGCTGAGAATTACCACGGGATGGTCGTCATCCTCAGATTGTAGTCAGTCATTAGTCTTAGACGGTACTTTTACAACAAAGTTTTCTATCTGGTGACCCAACTTGCCTCCAGACGGCACTGAAGTGCTGAGAATTACCACGGGATGGTCGTCATCCTCAGATTGTAGTCAGTCATTTGTCTTAGACGGTACTTTTACAACAAAGTTTTCTATCTGGTGCCCAAAATGCCTCCAGACGGCACTGAAGTGCTGAGAATTACCACGGGATGGTCGTCATCCTCAGATTGTAGTCAGTCATTAGTCTTAGACAGTACTTTTACAACAAAGTTTTCTATCTGGTGACCAAAATGCCTCCAGACGGCACTGAAGTGCTGAGAATTACCACGGGATGGTCATCATCCTCAGATTGTAGTCAGTCATTAGTCTTAGACGGTACTTTTACAACAAAGTTTTCTATCTGGTGACCCAACTTGCCTCCAGACGGCACTGAAGTGCTGAGAATTACCACGGGATGGTCGTCATCCTCAGATTGTAGTCAGTCATTAGTCTTAGACGGTACTTTTACAACAAAGTTTTCTATCTGGTGACCCAACTTGCCTCCAGACGGCACTGAAGTGCTGAGAATTACCACAGGATGGTCGTCATCCTCAGATGGTAGTCAGTCGTTGGTCTTAGACGGTACTTTTACAACAAAGTTTTCTATCCGGTGACCCAACTTGCCTCCAGACGGCACTGAAGTGCTGAGAATTACCACGGGATGGTAGTCATCCTCAGATTGTAGTCAGTCATTGGTCTTAGACGGTGCTTTTACAACAAAGTTTTCTATCTGGTGACCAAAATGCCTCCAGACGGCACTGAAGTGCTGAGAATTACCACGGGATGGTCGTCATCCTCAGATTGTAGTCAGTCATTAGTCTTAGACGGTACTTTTACAACAAAGGTTTCTATCTGGTGACCAAAATGCCTCCAGACGGCACTGAAGTGCTGAGAATTACCACGGGATGGTCGTCATCCTCAGATTGTAGTCAGTCATTAGTCTTAGACGGTACTTTTACAACAAAGTTTTCTATCTGGTGACCCAACTTGCCTCCAGACGGCACTGAAGTGCTGAGAATTACCACGGGATGGTCGTCATCCTCAGATTGTAGTCAGTCATTAGTCTTAGACGGTACTTTTACAACAAAGTTTTCTATCTAGTGACCCAACTTGCCTCCAGACGGCACTGAAGTGCTGAGAATTACCACGGGATGGTCGTCATCCTCAGATTGTAGTCAGTCATTAGTCTTAGACGGTACTTTTACAACAAAGTTTTCTATCTAGTGACCAAAATGCCTCCAGACGGCACTGAAGTGCTGAGAATTACCACGGGATGGTCGTCATCCTCAGATTGTAGTCAGTCATTGGTCTTAGACGGTGCTTTTACAACAAAGTTTTCTATCTGGTGACCAAAATGCCTCCAGACGGCACTGAAGTGCTGAGAATTACCACGGGATGGTCGTCATCCTCAGATTGTAGTCAGTCATTGGTCTTAAACGGTGCTTTTACAACAAAGTTTTCTATCTGGTGACCAAAATGCCTCCAGACGGCACTGAAGTGCTGAGAATTACCACGGGATGGTCGTCATCCTCAGATTGTAGTCAGTCATTGGTCTTAGACGGTACTTTTACAACAAAGCTTTCTATCTAGTGACCCAACTTGCCTCCAGACGGCACTGAAGTGCTGAGAATTACCACGGGATGGTCGTCATCCTCAGATTGTAGTCAGTCATTAGTCTTAGACGGTACTTTTACAACAAAGTTTTCTATCTGGTGACCAAAATGCCTCCAGATGGCACTGAAGTGCTGAGAATTACCACGGGATGGTCGTCATCCTCAGATTGTAGTCAGTCATTAGTCTTAGACGGTACTTTTACAACAAAGTTTTCTATCTGGTGACCCAACTTGCCTCCAGACGGCACTGAAGTGCTGAGAATTACCACGGGATGGTCGTCATCCTCAGATTGTAGTCAGTCATTTGTCTTAGACGGTACTTTTACAACAAAGTTTTCTATCTGGTGCCCAAAATGCCTCCAGACGGCACTGAAGTGCTGAGAATTACCACGGGATGGTCGTCATCCTCAGATTGTAGTCAGTCATTAGTCTTAGACAGTACTTTTACAACAAAGTTTTCTATCTGGTGACCAAAATGCCTCCAGACGGCACTGAAGTGCTGAGAATTACCACGGGATGGTCATCATCCTCAGATTGTAGTCAGTCATTAGTCTTAGACGGTACTTTTACAACAAAGTTTTCTATCTAGTGACCCAACGTGAATCCAGACGGCACTGAAGTGCTGAGAATTACCACGGGATGGTCGTCATCCTCAGATTGTAGTCAGTCATTGGTCTTAGACGGTGCTTTTACAACAAAGTTTTCTATCTGGTGACCAAAATGCCTCCAGACGGCACTGAAGTGCTGAGAATTACCACGGGATGGTCGTCATCCTCAGATTGTAGTCAGTCATTAGTCTTAGACGGTACTTTTACAACAAAGTTTTCTATCTAGTGACCAAAATGCCTCCAGACGGCACTGAAGTGCTGAGAATTACCACGGGATGGTCGTCATCCTCAGATTGTAGTCTGTCATTGGTCTTAGACGGTGCTTTTACAACAAAGTTTTCTATCTGGTGACCAAAATGCCTCCAGACGGCACTGAAGTGCTGAGAATTACCACGGGATGGTCGTCATCCTCAGATTGTAGTCAGTCATTGGTCTTAAACGGTGCTTTTACAACAAAGTTTTCTATCTGGTGACCAAAATGCCTCCAGACGGCACTGAAGTGCTGAGAATTACCACGGGATGGTCGTCATCCTCAGATTGTAGTCAGTCATTGGTCTTAGACGGTACTTTTACAACAAAGTTTTCTATCTGGTGACCAAAATGCCTCCAGACGGCACTGAAGTGCTGAGAATTACCACGGGATGGTCGTCATCCTCAGATTGTAGTCAGTCATTGGTCTTAGACGGTACTTTTACAACAAAGTTTTCTATCTGGTGACCAAAATGCCTCCAGACGGCACTGAAGTGCTGAGAATTACCACGGGATGGTCGTCATCCTCAGATTGTAGTCAGTCATTAGTCTTAGACGGTACTTTTACAACAAAGTGTTCTATCTAGTGACCCAACTTGCCTCCAGACGGCACTGAAGTGCTGAGAATTACCACGGGATGGTCGTCATCCTCAGATTGTAGTCAGTCATTGGTCTTAGACGGTGCTTTTACAACAAAGTTTTCTATCTAGTGAACAAAATTACCTCCAGACGGCACTGAAGTGCTGAGAATTACCACGGGATGGTTGTCATGCTCCGATTGTAGTCAGTCATTGGTCTTAGACGGTACTTTTACAACAAAGTTTCTTATCTGCTGACCCAACTTGCATCTAGACGGCACTGAAGTGCCGAGAATTACCACGGGATGGTCGTCATCCTCAGATTGTAGTCAATCATTGGTCTTAGACGGTACTTTTACAACAAAATTTTCTATCTAGTGACCCAAATTACCTCCAGACGGCACTGAAGTGCTGAGAATTACCACGGGATGGTCGTCATCCTCAGATTGTAGTCAGTCATTGGTCTTAAACGGTACTTTTACAACAAAGTTTTCTATCTAGTGACCCAAATTACCTCCAGACGGCACTGAAGTGCCGAGAATTATCACAGGATGGTTGTCATCTTCAGATTGTAGTCAGTCATTGGTCTTAGACGGTACTTTTACAACAAAGTTTTTTATCTGCTGACCCAACTTGCCTCCAGACGGCACTGAAGTGCTGAGAATTACCACGGGATGGTTGTCATGCTCCGATTGTAGTCAGTCATTGGTCTTAGACGGTACTTTTACAACAAAGTTTTTTATCTGCTGACCCAACTTGCCTCCAGACGGCACTGAAGTGCTGAGAATTACCACGGGATGGTTGTTATGCTCCGATCGTAGTCAGTCATTGGTCTTAGACGGTACTTTTACAACAAAGTTTTTTATCTGCTGACCCAACTTGCTCCAGACAGCACTGAAATGCTGAGAATTACCACGGGATGGTTGTCATGCTCCGATTGTAGTCAGTCATTTTTCTTAGACGGTACTTTTACAACAAAGTTTTCTATCTAGTGAACAAAATTACCTCCAGACGGCACTGAAGTGCTGAGAATTACCACGGGATGGTCGTCATGCTCCGATTGTAGTCAGTCATTGGTCTTAGACGGTACTTTTAAAACAAAGTTTTTTATCTGCTGACCCAACTTGCCTCCAGACAGCACTGAAATGCTGAGAATTACCACGGGATGGTTGTCATGCTCCGATTGTAGTCAGTCATTGGTCTTAGATGGTACTTTTACAACAAAGTTTTCTATCTGGTGACCCAACTTGCCTCCAGACGGCACTGAAGTGCTGAGAATTACCACGGGATGGTCGTCATCCTCAGATTGTAGTCAGTCATTAGTCTTAGACGGTACTTTTACAACAAAGTTTTCTATCTAGTGACCCAACTTGCCTCCAGACGGCACTGAAGTGCTGAGAATTACCACGGGATGGTCGTCATCCTCCGATTGTACTCAGTCATTGGTCTTAGACGGTACTTTTACAACAAAGTTTTTTATCTGCTGACCCAACTTGCCTCCAGACAGCACTGAAATGCTGAGAATTACCACGGGATGGTTGTCATGCTCCGATTGTAGTCAGTCATTGGTCTTAGATGGTACTTTTACAACAAAGTTTTCTATCTGGTGACCAAAATGCCTCCAGACGGCACTGAAGTGCTGAGAATTACCACGGGATGGT
Source organism: Ixodes scapularis (assembly GCF_016920785.2). Taxonomy (NCBI): domain Eukaryota; kingdom Metazoa; phylum Arthropoda; class Arachnida; order Ixodida; family Ixodidae; genus Ixodes; species Ixodes scapularis. The sequence continues at coordinate 655,814 of NW_024610257.1, read as the reverse complement.
CGTCATCCTCAGATTGTAGTCAGTCATTGGTCTTAGACGGTACTTTTACAACAAAGTTTTCTATCTGGTGACCCAACTTGCCTCCAGACGGCACTGAAGTGCTGAGAATTACCACGGGATGGTCGTCATCCTCAGATTGTAGTCAGTCATTAGTCTTAGACGGTACTTTTACAACAAAGTTTTCTATCTGGTGATCAAAATGCCTCCAGACGGCACTGAAGTGCTGAGAATTACCACGGGATGGTCGTCATCCTCAGATTGTAGTCAGTCATTAGTCTTAGACGGTACTTTTACAACAAAGTTTTCTATCTGGTGACCCAACTTGCCTCCAGACGGCACTGAAGTGCTGAGAATTACCACGGGATGGTCGTCATCCTCAGATTGTAGTCAGTCATTTGTCTTAGACGGTACTTTTACAACAAAGTTTTCTATCTGGTGCCCAAAATGCCTCCAGACGGCACTGAAGTGCTGAGAATTACCACGGGATGGTCGTCATCCTCAGATTGTAGTCAGTCATTAGTCTTAGACGGTACTTTTACAACAAAGTTTTCTATCTGGTGACCAAAATGCCTCCAGATGGCACTGAAGTGCTGAGAATTACCACGGGATGGTCGTCATCCTCAGATTGTAGTCAGTCATTAGTCTTAGACGGTACTTTTACAACAAAGTTTTCTATCTGGTGACCCAACTTGCCTCCAGACGGCACTGAAGTGCTGAGAATTACCACGGGATGGTCGTCATCCTCAGATTGTAGTCAGTCATTTGTCTTAGACGGTACTTTTACAACAAAGTTTTCTATCTGGTGCCCAAAATGCCTCCAGACGGCACTGAAGTGCTGAGAATTACCACGGGATGGTCGTCATCCTCAGATTGTAGTCAGTCATTAGTCTTAGACAGTACTTTTACAACAAAGTTTTCTATCTGGTGACCAAAATGCCTCCAGACGGCACTGAAGTGCTGAGAATTACCACGGGATGGTCATCATCCTCAGATTGTAGTCAGTCATTAGTCTTAGACGGTACTTTTACAACAAAGTTTTCTATCTAGTGACCCAACGTGAATCCAGACGGCACTGAAGTGCTGAGAATTACCACGGGATGGTCGTCATCCTCAGATTGTAGTCAGTCATTGGTCTTAGACGGTGCTTTTACAACAAAGTTTTCTATCTGGTGACCAAAATGCCTCCAGACGGCACTGAAGTGCTGAGAATTACCACGGGATGGTCGTCATCCTCAGATTGTAGTCAGTCATTAGTCTTAGACGGTACTTTTACAACAAAGTTTTCTATCTAGTGACCAAAATGCCTCCAGACGGCACTGAAGTGCTGAGAATTACCACGGGATGGTCGTCATCCTCAGATTGTAGTCTGTCATTGGTCTTAGACGGTGCTTTTACAACAAAGTTTTCTATCTGGTGACCAAAATGCCTCCAGACGGCACTGAAGTGCTGAGAATTACCACGGGATGGTCGTCATCCTCAGATTGTAGTCAGTCATTGGTCTTAAACGGTGCTTTTACAACAAAGTTTTCTATCTGGTGACCAAAATGCCTCCAGACGGCACTGAAGTGCTGAGAATTACCACGGGATGGTCGTCATCCTCAGATTGTAGTCAGTCATTGGTCTTAGACGGTACTTTTACAACAAAGTTTTCTATCTGGTGACCAAAATGCCTCCAGACGGCACTGAAGTGCTGAGAATTACCACGGGATGGTCGTCATCCTCAGATTGTAGTCAGTCATTGGTCTTAGACGGTACTTTTACAACAAAGTTTTCTATCTGGTGACCAAAATGCCTCCAGACGGCACTGAAGTGCTGAGAATTACCACGGGATGGTCGTCATCCTCAGATTGTAGTCAGTCATTAGTCTTAGACGGTACTTTTACAACAAAGTGTTCTATCTAGTGACCCAACTTGCCTCCAGACGGCACTGAAGTGCTGAGAATTACCACGGGATGGTCGTCATCCTCAGATTGTAGTCAGTCATTGGTCTTAGACGGTGCTTTTACAACAAAGTTTTCTATCTAGTGAACAAAATTACCTCCAGACGGCACTGAAGTGCTGAGAATTACCACGGGATGGTTGTCATGCTCCGATTGTAGTCAGTCATTGGTCTTAGACGGTACTTTTACAACAAAGTTTCTTATCTGCTGACCCAACTTGCATCTAGACGGCACTGAAGTGCCGAGAATTACCACGGGATGGTCGTCATCCTCAGATTGTAGTCAATCATTGGTCTTAGACGGTACTTTTACAACAAAATTTTCTATCTAGTGACCCAAATTACCTCCAGACGGCACTGAAGTGCTGAGAATTACCACGGGATGGTCGTCATCCTCAGATTGTAGTCAGTCATTGGTCTTAAACGGTACTTTTACAACAAAGTTTTCTATCTAGTGACCCAAATTACCTCCAGACGGCACTGAAGTGCCGAGAATTATCACAGGATGGTTGTCATCTTCAGATTGTAGTCAGTCATTGGTCTTAGACGGTACTTTCACAACAAAGTTTTTTATCTGCTGACCCAACTTGCCTCCAGACGGCACTGAAGTGCTGAGAATTACCACGGGATGGTTGTCATGCTCCGATTGTAGTCAGTCATTGGTCTTAGACGGTACTTTTACAACAAAGTTTTTTATCTGCTGACCCAACTTGCCTCCAGACGGCACTGAAGTGCTGAGAATTACCACGGGATGGTTGTTATGCTCCGATCGTAGTCAGTCATTGGTCTTAGACGGTACTTTTACAACAAAGTTTTTTATCTGCTGACCCAACTTGCTCCAGACAGCACTGAAATGCTGAGAATTACCACGGGATGGTTGTCATGCTCCGATTGTAGTCAGTCATTTTTCTTAGACGGTACTTTTACAACAAAGTTTTCTATCTAGTGAACAAAATTACCTCCAGACGGCACTGAAGTGCTGAGAATTACCACGGGATGGTCGTCATGCTCCGATTGTAGTCAGTCATTGGTCTTAGACGGTACTTTTAAAACAAAGTTTTTTATCTGCTGACCCAACTTGCCTCCAGACAGCACTGAAATGCTGAGAATTACCACGGGATGGTTGTCATGCTCCGATTGTAGTCAGTCATTGGTCTTAGATGGTACTTTTACAACAAAGTTTTCTATCTGGTGACCCAACTTGCCTCCAGACGGCACTGAAGTGCTGAGAATTACCACGGGATGGTCGTCATCCTCAGATTGTAGTCAGTCATTAGTCTTAGACGGTACTTTTACAACAAAGTTTTCTATCTAGTGACCCAACTTGCCTCCAGACGGCACTGAAGTGCTGAGAATTACCACGGGATGGTCGTCATCCTCCGATTGTACTCAGTCATTGGTCTTAGACGGTACTTTTACAACAAAGTTTTTTATCTGCTGACCCAACTTGCCTCCAGACAGCACTGAAATGCTGAGAATTACCACGGGATGGTTGTCATGCTCCGATTGTAGTCAGTCATTGGTCTTAGATGGTACTTTTACAACAAAGTTTTCTATCTGGTGACCAAAATGCCTCCAGACGGCACTGAAGTGCTGAGAATTACCACGGGATGGTCGTCATCCTCAGATTGTAGTCAGTCATTGGTCTTAGACGGTACTTTTACAACAAAGTTTTCTATCTGGTGACCCAACTTGCCTCCAGACGGCACTGAAGTGCTGAGAATTACCACGGGATGGTCGTCATCCTCAGATTGTAGTCAGTCATTAGTCTTAGACGGTACTTTTACAACAAAGTTTTCTATCTGGTGATCAAAATGCCTCCAGACGGCACTGAAGTGCTGAGAATTACCACGGGATGGTCGTCATCCTCAGATTGTAGTCAGTCATTAGTCTTAGACGGTACTTTTACAACAAAGTTTTCTATCTGGTGACCCAACTTGCCTCCAGACGGCACTGAAGTGCTGAGAATTACCACGGGATGGTCGTCATCCTCAGATTGTAGTCAGTCATTTGTCTTAGACGGTACTTTTACAACAAAGTTTTCTATCTGGTGCCCAAAATGCCTCCAGACGGCACTGAAGTGCTGAGAATTACCACGGGATGGTCGTCATCCTCAGATTGTAGTCAGTCATTAGTCTTAGACGGTACTTTTACAACAAAGTTTTCTATCTGGTGACCAAAATGCCTCCAGACGGCACTGAAGTGCTGAGAATTACCACGGAATGGTCATCATCCTCAGATTGTAGTCAGTCATTAGTCTTAGACGGTACTTTTACAACAAAGTTTTCTATCTGGTGACCCAACTTGCCTCCAGACGGCACTGAAGTGCTGAGAATTACCACGGGATGGTCGTCATCCTCAGATTGTAGTCAGTCATTAGTCTTAGACGGTACTTTTACAACAAAGTTTTCTATCTGGTGACCCAACTTGCCTCCAGACGGCACTGAAGTGCTGAGAATTACCACAGGATGGTCGTCATCCTCAGATGGTAGTCAGTCATTAGTCTTAGACGGTACTTTTACAACAAAGTTTTCTATCTGGTGACCCAACTTGCCTCCAGACGGCACTGAAGTGCTGAGAATTACCACGGGATGGTCGTCATCCTCAGATTGTAGTCAGTCATTAGTCTTAGACGGTACTTTTACAACAAAGTTTTCTATCTAGTGACCCAACTTGCCTCCAGACGGCACTGAAGTGCTGAGAATTACCACGGGATGGTCGTCATCCTCAGATTGTAGTCAGTCATTAGTCTTAGACGGTACTTTTACAACAAAGTTTTCTATCTAGTGACCAAAATGCCTCCAGACGGCACTGAAGTGCTGAGAATTACCACGGGATGGTCGTCATCCTCAGATTGTAGTCAGTCATTGGTCTTAGACGGTGCTTTTACAACAAAGTTTTCTATCTGGTGACCAAAATGCCTCCAGACGGCACTGAAGTGCTGAGAATTACCACGGGATGGTCGTCATCCTCAGATTGTAGTCAGTCATTGGTCTTAAACGGTGCTTTTACAACAAAGTTTTCTATCTGGTGACCAAAATGCCTCCAGACGGCACTGAAGTGCTGAGAATTACCACGGGATGGTCGTCATCCTCAGATTGTAGTCAGTCATTGGTCTTAGACGGTACTTTTACAACAAAGCTTTCTATCTAGTGACCCAACTTGCCTCCAGACGGCACTGAAGTGCTGAGAATTACCACGGGATGGTCGTCATCCTCAGATTGTAGTCAGTCATTAGTCTTAGACGGTACTTTTACAACAAAGTTTTCTATCTGGTGACCAAAATGCCTCCAGATGGCATTGAAGTGCTGAGAATTACCACGGGATGGTCGTCATCCTCAGATTGTAGTCAGTCATTAGTCTTAGACGGTACTTTTACAACAAAGTTTTCTATCTGGTGACCCAACTTGCCTCCAGACGGCACTGAAGTGCTGAGAATTACCACGGGATGGTCGTCATCCTCAGATTGTAGTCAGTCATTTGTCTTAGACGGTACTTTTACAACAAAGTTTTCTATCTGGTGCCCAAAATGCCTCCAGACGGCACTGAAGTGCTGAGAATTACCACGGGATGGTCGTCATCCTCAGATTGTAGTCAGTCATTAGTCTTAGACAGTACTTTTACAACAAAGTTTTCTATCTGGTGACCAAAATGCCTCCAGACGGCACTGAAGTGCTGAGAATTACCACGGGATGGTCATCATCCTCAGATTGTAGTCAGTCATTAGTCTTAGACGGTACTTTTACAACAAAGTTTTCTATCTAGTGACCCAACGTGAATCCAGACGGCACTGAAGTGCTGAGAATTACCACGGGATGGTCGTCATCCTCAGATTGTAGTCAGTCATTGGTCTTAGACGGTGCTTTTACAACAAAGTTTTCTATCTGGTGACCAAAATGCCTCCAGACGGCACTGAAGTGCTGAGAATTACCACGGGATGGTCGTCATCCTCAGATTGTAGTCAGTCATTAGTCTTAGACGGTACTTTTACAACAAAGTTTTCTATCTAGTGACCAAAATGCCTCCAGACGGCACTGAAGTGCTGAGAATTACCACGGGATGGTCGTCATCCTCAGATTGTAGTCTGTCATTGGTCTTAGACGGTGCTTTTACAACAAAGTTTTCTATCTGGTGACCAAAATGCCTCCAGACGGCACTGAAGTGCTGAGAATTACCACGGGATGGTCGTCATCCTCAGATTGTAGTCAGTCATTGGTCTTAAACGGTGCTTTTACAACAAAGTTTTCTATCTGGTGACCAAAATGCCTCCAGACGGCACTGAAGTGCTGAGAATTACCACGGGATGGTCGTCATCCTCAGATTGTAGTCAGTCATTGGTCTTAGACGGTACTTTTACAACAAAGTTTTCTATCTGGTGACCAAAATGCCTCCAGACGGCACTGAAGTGCTGAGAATTACCACGGGATGGTCGTCATCCTCAGATTGTAGTCAGTCATTGGTCTTAGACGGTACTTTTACAACAAAGTTTTCTATCTGGTGACCAAAATGCCTCCAGACGGCACTGAAGTGCTGAGAATTACCACGGGATGGTCGTCATCCTCAGATTGTAGTCAGTCATTAGTCTTAGACGGTACTTTTACAACAAAGTGTTCTATCTAGTGACCCAACTTGCCTCCAGACGGCACTGAAGTGCTGAGAATTACCACGGGATGGTCGTCATCCTCAGATTGTAGTCAGTCATTGGTCTTAGACGGTGCTTTTAGAACAAAGTTTTCTATCTAGTGAACAAAATTACCTCCAGACGGCACTGAAGTGCTGAGAATTACCACGGGATGGTTGTCATGCTCCGATTGTAGTCAGTCATTGGTCTTAGACGGTACTTTTACAACAAAGTTTCTTATCTGCTGACCCAACTTGCATCTAGACGGCACTGAAGTGCCGAGAATTACCACGGGATGGTCGTCATCCTCAGATTGTAGTCAATCATTGGTCTTAGACGGTACTTTTACAACAAAATTTTCTATCTAGTGACCCAAATTACCTCCAGACGGCACTGAAGTGCTGAGAATTACCACGGGATGGTCGTCATCCTCAGATTGTAGTCAGTCATTGGTCTTAAACGGTACTTTTACAACAAAGTTTTCTATCTAGTGACCCTAATTACCTCCAGACGGCACTGAAGTGCCGAGAATTATCACAGGATGGTTGTCATCTTCAGATTGTAGTCAGTCATTGGTCTTAGACGGTACTTTTACAACAAAGTTTTTTATCTGCTGACCCAACTTGCCTCCAGACGGCACTGAAGTGCTGAGAATTACCACGGGATGGTTGTCATGCTCCGATTGTAGTCAGTCATTGGTCTTAGACGGTACTTTTACAACAAAGTTTTTTTATCTGCTGACCCAACTTGCCTCCAGACGGCACTGAAGTGCTGAGAATTACCACGGGATGGTTGTTATGCTCCGATCGTAGTCAGTCATTGGTCTTAGACGGTACTTTTACAACAAAGTTTTTTATCTGCTGACCCAACTTGCTCCAGACAGCACTGAAATGCTGAGAATTACCACGGGATGGTTGTCATGCTCCGATTGTAGTCAGTCATTTTTCTTAGACGGTACTTTTACAACAAAGTTTTCTATCTAGTGAACAAAATTACCTCCAGACGGCACTGAAGTGCTGAGAATTACCACGGGATGGTCGTCATGCTCCGATTGTAGTCAGTCATTGGTCTTAGACGGTACTTTTAAAACAAAGTTTTTTATCTGCTGACCCAACTTGCCTCCAGACAGCACTGAAATGCTGAGAATTACCACGGGATGGTTGTCATGCTCCGATTGTAGTCAGTCATTGGTCTTAGATGGTACTTTTACAACAAAGTTTTCTATCTGGTGACCCAACTTGCCTCCAGACGGCACTGAAGTGCTGAGAATTACCACGGGATGGTCGTCATCCTCAGATTGTAGTCAGTCATTAGTCTTAGACGGTACTTTTACAACAAAGTTTTCTATCTGGTGACCCAACTTGCCTCCAGACGGCACTGAAGTGCTGAGAATTACCACGGGATGGTCGTCATCCTCAGATTGTAGTCAGTCATTAGTCTTAGACGGTACTTTTACAACAAAGTTTTCTATCTAGTGACCCAACTTGCCTCCAGACGGCACTGAAGTGCTGAGAATTACCACGGGATGGTCGTCATCCTCAGATTGTAGTCAGTCATTAGTCTTAGACGGTACTTTTACAACAAAGTTTTCTATCTAGTGACCAAAATGCCTCCAGACGGCACTGAAGTGCTGAGAATTACTACGGGATGGTCGTCATCCTCAGATTGTAGTCAGTCATTGGTCTTAGACGGTGCTTTTACAACAAAGTTTTCTATCTGGTGACCAAAATGCCTCCAGACGGCACTGAAGTGCTGAGAATTACCACGGGATGGTCGTCATCCTCAGATTGTAGTCAGTCATTGGTCTTAAACGGTGCTTTTACAACAAAGTTTTCTATCTGGTGACCAAAATGCCTCCAGACGGCACTGAAGTGCTGAGAATTACCACGGGATGGTCGTCATCCTCAGATTGTAGTCAGTCATTGGTCTTAGACGGTACTTTTACAACAAAGCTTTCTATCTAGTGACCCAACTTGCCTCCAGACGGCACTGAAGTGCTGAGAATTACCACGGGATGGTCGTCATCCTCAGATTGTAGTCAGTCATTAGTCTTAGACGGTACTTTTACAACAAAGTTTTCTATCTGGTGACCAAAATGCCTCCAGATGGCACTGAAGTGCTGAGAATTACCACGGGATGGTCGTCATCCTCAGATTGTAGTCAGTCATTAGTCTTAGACGGTACTTTTACAACAAAGTTTTCTATCTGGTGACCCAACTTGCCTCCAGACGGCACTGAAGTGCTGAGAATTACCACGGGATGGTCGTCATCCTCAGATTGTAGTCAGTCATTTGTCTTAGACGGTACTTTTACAACAAAGTTTTCTATCTGGTGCCCAAAATGCCTCCAGACGGCACTGAAGTGCTGAGAATTACCACGGGATGGTCGTCATCCTCAGATTGTAGTCAGTCATTAGTCTTAGACAGTACTTTTACAACAAAGTTTTCTATCTGGTGACCAAAATGCCTCCAGACGGCACTGAAGTGCTGAGAATTACCACGGGATGGTCATCATCCTCAGATTGTAGTCAGTCATTAGTCTTAGACGGTACTTTTACAACAAAGTTTTCTATCTAGTGACCCAACGTGAATCCAGACGGCACTGAAGTGCTGAGAATTACCACGGGATGGTCGTCATCCTCAGATTGTAGTCAGTCATTGGTCTTAGACGGTGCTTTTACAACAAAGTTTTCTATCTGGTGACCAAAATGCCTCCAGACGGCACTGAAGTGCTGAGAATTACCACGGGATGGTCGTCATCCTCAGATTGTAGTCAGTCATTAGTCTTAGACGGTACTTTTACAACAAAGTTTTCTATCTAGTGACCAAAATGCCTCCAGACGGCACTGAAGTGCTGAGAATTACCACGGGATGGTCGTCATCCTCAGATTGTAGTCTGTCATTGGTCTTAGACGGTGCTTTTACAACAAAGTTTTCTATCTGGTGACCAAAATGCCTCCAGACGGCACTGAAGTGCTGAGAATTACCACGGGATGGTCGTCATCCTCAGATTGTAGTCAGTCATTGGTCTTAAACGGTGCTTTTACAACAAAGTTTTCTATCTGGTGACCAAAATGCCTCCAGACGGCACTGAAGTGCTGAGAATTACCACGGGATGGTCGTCATCCTCAGATTGTAGTCAGTCATTGGTCTTAGACGGTACTTTTACAACAAAGTTTTCTATCTGGTGACCAAAATGCCTCCAGACGGCACTGAAGTGCTGAGAATTACCACGGGATGGTCGTCATCCTCAGATTGTAGTCAGTCATTGGTCTTAGACGGTACTTTTACAACAAAGTTTTCTATCTGGTGACCAAAATGCCTCCAGACGGCACTGAAGTGCTGAGAATTACCACGGGATGGTCGTCATCCTCAGATTGTAGTCAGTCATTAGTCTTAGACGGTACTTTTACAACAAAGTGTTCTATCTAGTGACCCAACTTGCCTCCAGACGGCACTGAAGTGCTGAGAATTACCACGGGATGGTCGTCATCCTCAGATTGTAGTCAGTCATTGGTCTTAGACGGTGCTTTTACAACAAAGTTTTCTATCTAGTGAACAAAATTACCTCCAGACGGCACTGAAGTGCTGAGAATTACCACGGGATGGTTGTCATGCTCCGATTGTAGTCAGTCATTGGTCTTAGACGGTACTTTTACAACAAAGTTTCTTATCTGCTGACCCAACTTGCATCTAGACGGCACTGAAGTGCCGAGAATTACCACGGGATGGTCGTCATCCTCAGATTGTAGTCAATCATTGGTCTTAGACGGTACTTTTACAACAAAATTTTCTATCTAGTGACCCAAATTACCTCCAGACGGCACTGAAGTGCTGAGAATTACCACGGGATGGTCGTCATCCTCAGATTGTAGTCAGTCATTGGTCTTAAACGGTACTTTTACAACAAAGTTTTCTATCTAGTGACCCAAATTACCTCCAGACGGCACTGAAGTGCCGAGAATTATCACAGGATGGTTGTCATCTTCAGATTGTAGTCAGTCATTGGTCTTAGACGGTACTTTTACAACAAAGTTTTTTATCTGCTGACCCAACTTGCCTCCAGACGGCACTGAAGTGCTGAGAATTACCACGGGATGGTTGTCATGCTCCGATTGTAGTCAGTCATTGGTCTTAGACGGTACTTTTACAACAAAGTTTTTTATCTGCTGACCCAACTTGCCTCCAGACGGCACTGAAGTGCTGAGAATTACCACGGGATGGTTGTTATGCTCCGATCGTAGTCAGTCATTGGTCTTAGACGGTACTTTTACAACAAAGTTTTTTATCTGCTGACCCAACTTGCTCCAGACAGCACTGAAATGCTGAGAATTACCACGGGATGGTTGTCATGCTCCGATTGTAGTCAGTCATTTTTCTTAGACGGTACTTTTACAACAAAGTTTTCTATCTAGTGAACAAAATTACCTCCAGACGGCACTGAAGTGCTGAGAATTACCACGGGATGGTCGTCATGCTCCGATTGTAGTCAGTCATTGGTCTTAGACGGTACTTTTAAAACAAAGTTTTTTATCTGCTGACCCAACTTGCCTCCAGACAGCACTGAAATGCTGAGAATTACCACGGGATGGTTGTCATGCTCCGATTGTAGTCAGTCATTGGTCTTAGATGGTACTTTTACAACAAAGTTTTCTATCTGGTGACCCAACTTGCCTCCAGACGGCACTGAAGTGCTGAGAATTACCACGGGATGGTCGTCATCCTCAGATTGTAGTCAGTCATTAGTCTTAGACGGTACTTTTACAACAAAGTTTTCTATCTAGTGACCCAACTTGCCTCCAGACGGCACTGAAGTGCTGAGAATTACCACGGGATGGTCGTCATCCTCCGATTGTAGTCAGTCATTGGTCTTAGACGGTACTTTTACAACAAAGTTTTTTATCTGCTGACCCAACTTGCCTCCAGACAGCACTGAAATGCTGAGAATTACCACGGGATGGTTGTCATGCTCCGATTGTAGTCAGTCATTGGTCTTAGATGGTACTTTTACAACAAAGTTTTCTATCTGGTGACCAAAATGCCTCCAGACGGCACTGAAGTGCTGAGAATTGCCACGGGATGGTCGTCATCCTCAGATTGTAGTCAGTCATTGGTCTTAGACGGTACTTTTACAACAAAGTTTTCTATCTGGTGACCCAACTTGCCTCCAGACGGCACTGAAGTGCTGAGAATTACCACGGGATGGTCGTCATCCTCAGATTGTAGTCAGTCATTAGTCTTAGACGGTACTTTTACAACAAAGTTTTCTATCTGGTGATCAAAATGCCTCCAGACGGCACTGAAGTGCTGAGAATTACCACGGGATGGTCGTCATCCTCAGATTGTAGTCAGTCATTAGTCTTAGACGGTACTTTTACAACAAAGTTTTCTATCTGGTGACCCAACTTGCCTCCAGACGGCACTGAAGTGCTGAGAATTACCACGGGATGGTCGTCATCCTCAGATTGTAGTCATTCATTTGTCTTAGACGGTACTTTTACAACAAAGTTTTCTATCTGGTGCCCAAAATGCCTCCAGACGGCACTGAAGTGCTGAGAATTACCACGGGATGGTCGTCATCCTCAGATTGTAGTCAGTCATTAGTCTTAGACGGTACTTTTACAACAAAGTTTTCTATCTGGTGACCAAAATGCCTCCAGACGGCACTGAAGTGCTGAGAATTACCACGGAATGGTCATCATCCTCAGATTGTAGTCAGTCATTAGTCTTAGACGGTACTTTTACAACAAAGTTTTCTATCTGGTGACCCAACTTGCCTCCAGACGGCACTGAAGTGCTGAGAATTACCACGGGATGGTCGTCATCCTCAGATTGTAGTCAGTCATTAGTCTTAGACGGTACTTTTACAACAAAGTTTTCTATCTGGTGACCCAACTTGCCTCCAGACGGCACTGAAGTGCTGAGAATTACCACAGGATGGTCGTCATCCTCAGATGGTAGTCAGTCATTAGTCTTAGACGGTACTTTTACAACAAAGTTTTCTATCTGGTGACCCAACTTGCCTCCAGACGGCACTGAAGTGCTGAGAATTACCACGGGATGGTCGTCATCCTCAGATTGTAGTCAGTCATTAGTCTTAGACGGTACTTTTACAACAAAGTTTTCTATCTAGTGACCCAACTTGCCTCCAGACGGCACTGAAGTGCTGAGAATTACCACGGGATGGTCGTCATCCTCAGATTGTAGTCAGTCATTAGTCTTAGACGGTACTTTTACAACAAAGTTTTCTATCTAGTGACCAAAATGCCTCCAGACGGCACTGAAGTGCTGAGAATTACCACGGGATGGTCGTCATCCTCAGATTGTAGTCAGTCATTGGTCTTAGACGGTGCTTTTACAACAAAGTTTTCTATCTGGTGACCAAAATGCCTCCAGACGGCACTGAAGTGCTGAGAATTACCACGGGATGGTCGTCATCCTCAGATTGTAGTCAGTCATTGGTCTTAAACGGTGCTTTTACAACAAAGTTTTCTATCTGGTGACCAAAATGCCTCCAGACGGCACTGAAGTGCTGAGAATTACCACGGGATGGTCGTCATCCTCAGATTGTAGTCAGTCATTGGTCTTAGACGGTACTTTTACAACAAAGCTTTCTATCTAGTGACCCAACTTGCCTCCAGACGGCACTGAAGTGCTGAGAATTACCACGGGATGGTCGTCATCCTCAGATTGTAGTCAGTCATTAGTCTTAGACGGTACTTTTACAACAAAGTTTTCTATCTGGTGACCAAAATGCCTCCAGATGGCACTGAAGTGCTGAGAATTACCACGGGATGGTCGTCATCCTCAGATTGTAGTCAGTCATTAGTCTTAGACGGTACTTTTACAACAAAGTTTTCTATCTGGTGACCCAACTTGCCTCCAGACGGCACTGAAGTGCTGAGAATTACCACGGGATGGTCGTCATCCTCAGATTGTAGTCAGTCATTTGTCTTAGACGGTACTTTTACAACAAAGTTTTCTATCTGGTGCCCAAAATGCCTCCAGACGGCACTGAAGTGCTGAGAATTACCACGGGATCGTCGTCATCCTCAGATTGTAGTCAGTCATTAGTCTTAGACAGTACTTTTACAACAAAGTTTTCTATCTGGTGACCAAAATGCCTCCAGACGGCACTGAAGTGCTGAGAATTACCACGGGATGGTCATCATCCTCAGATTGTAGTCAGTCATTAGTCTTAGACGGTACTTTTACAACAAAGTTTTCTATCTAGTGACCCAACGTGAATCCAGACGGCACTGAAGTGCTGAGAATTACCACGGGATGGTCGTCATCCTCAGATTGTAGTCAGTCATTGGTCTTAGACGGTGCTTTTACAACAAAGTTTTCTATCTGGTGACCAAAATGCCTCCAGACGGCACTGAAGTGCTGAGAATTACCACGGGATGGTCGTCATCCTCAGATTGTAGTCAGTCATTAGTCTTAGACGGTACTTTTACAACAAAGTTTTCTATCTAGTGACCAAAATGCCTCCAGACGGCACTGAAGTGCTGAGAATTACCACGGGATGGTCGTCATCCTCAGATTGTAGTCTGTCATTGGTCTTAGACGGTGCTTTTACAACAAAGTTTTCTATCTGGTGACCAAAATGCCTCCAGACGGCACTGAAGTGCTGAGAATTACCACGGGATGGTCGTCATCCTCAGATTGTAGTCAGTCATTGGTCTTAAACGGTGCTTTTACAACAAAGTTTTCTATCTGGTGACCAAAATGCCTCCAGACGGCACTGAAGTGCTGAGAATTACCACGGGATGGTCGTCATCCTCAGATTGTAGTCAGTCATTGGTCTTAGACGGTACTTTTACAACAAAGTTTTCTATCTGGTGACCAAAATGCCTCCAGACGGCACTGAAGTGCTGAGAATTACCACGGGATGGTCGTCATCCTCAGATTGTAGTCAGTCATTGGTCTTAGACGGTACTTTTACAACAAAGTTTTCTATCTGGTGACCAAAATGCCTCCAGACGGCACTGAAGTGCTGAGAATTACCACGGGATGGTCGTCATCCTCAGATTGTAGTCAGTCATTAGTCTTAGACGGTACTTTTACAACAAAGTGTTCTATCTAGTGACCCAACTTGCCTCCAGACGGCACTGAAGTGCTGAGAATTACCACGGGATGGTCGTCATCCTCAGATTGTAGTCAGTCATTGGTCTTAGACGGTGCTTTTACAACAAAGTTTTCTATCTAGTGAACAAAATTACCTCCAGACGGCACTGAAGTGCTGAGAATTACCACGGGATGGTTGTCATGCTCCGATTGTAGTCAGTCATTGGTCTTAGACGGTACTTTTACAACAAAGTTTCTTATCTGCTGACCCAACTTGCATCTAGACGGCACTGAAGTGCCGAGAATTACCACGGGATGGTCGTCATCCTCAGATTGTAGTCAATCATTGGTCTTAGACGGTACTTTTACAACAAAATTTTCTATCTAGTGACCCAAATTACCTCCAGACGGCACTGAAGTGCTGAGAATTACCACGGGATGGTCGTCATCCTCAGATTGTAGTCAGTCATTGGTCTTAAACGGTACTTTTACAACAAAGTTTTCTATCTAGTGACCCTAATTACCTCCAGACGGCACTGAAGTGCCGAGAATTATCACAGGATGGTTGTCATCTTCAGATTGTAGTCAGTCATTGGTCTTAGACGGTACTTTTACAACAAAGTTTTTTATCTGCTGACCCAACTTGCCTCCAGACGGCACTGAAGTGCTGAGAATTACCACGGGATGGTTGTCATGCTCCGATTGTAGTCAGTCATTGGTCTTAGACGGTACTTTTACAACAAAGTTTTTTATCTGCTGACCCAACTTGCCTCCAGACGGCACTGAAGTGCTGAGAATTACCACGGGATGGTTGTTATGCTCCGATCGTAGTCAGTCATTGGTCTTAGACGGTACTTTTACAACAAAGTTTTTTATCTGCTGACCCAACTTGCTCCAGACAGCACTGAAATGCTGAGAATTACCACGGGATGGTTGTCATGCTCCGATTGTAGTCAGTCATTTTTCTTAGACGGTACTTTTACAACAAAGTTTTCTATCTAGTGAACAAAATTACCTCCAGACGGCACTGAAGTGCTGAGAATTACCACGGGATGGTCGTCATGCTCCGATTGTAGTCAGTCATTGGTCTTAGACGGTACTTTTAAAACAAAGTTTTTTATCTGCTGACCCAACTTGCCTCCAGACAGCACTGAAATGCTGAGAATTACCACGGGATGGTTGTCATGCTCCGATTGTAGTCAGTCATTGGTCTTAGATGGTACTTTTACAACAAAGTTTTCTATCTGGTGACCCAACTTGCCTCCAGACGGCACTGAAGTGCTGAGAATTACCACGGGATGGTCGTCATCCTCAGATTGTAGTCAGTCATTAGTCTTAGACGGTACTTTTACAACAAAGTTTTCTATCTAGTGACCCAACTTGCCTCCAGACGGCACTGAAGTGCTGAGAATTACCACGGGATGGTCGTCATCCTCCGATTGTAGTCAGTCATTGGTCTTAGACGGTACTTTTACAACAAAGTTTTTTATCTGCTGACCCAACTTGCCTCCAGACAGCACTGAAATGCTGAGAATTACCACGGGATGGTTGTCATGCTCCGATTGTAGTCAGTCATTGGTCTTAGATGGTACTTTTACAACAAAGTTTTCTATCTGGTGACCAAAATGCCTCCAGACGGCACTGAAGTGCTGAGAATTACCACGGGATGGTCGTCATCCTCAGATTGTAGTCAGTCATTGGTCTTAGACGGTACTTTTACAACAAAGTTTTCTATCTGGTGACCCAACTTGCCTCCAGACGGCACTGAAGTGCTGAGAATTACCACGGGATGGTCGTCATCCTCAGATTGTAGTCAGTCATTAGTCTTAGACGGTACTTTTACAACAAAGTTTTCTATCTGGTGATCAAAATGCCTCCAGACGGCACTGAAGTGCTGAGAATTACCACGGGATGGTCGTCATCCTCAGATTGTAGTCAGTCATTAGTCTTAGACGGTACTTTTACAACAAAGTTTTCTATCTGGTGACCCAACTTGCCTCCAGACGGCACTGAAGTGCTGAGAATTACCACGGGATGGTCGTCATCCTCAGATTGTAGTCAGTCATTTGTCTTAGACGGTACTTTTACAACAAAGTTTTCTATCTGGTGCCCAAAATGCCTCCAGACGGCACTGAAGTGCTGAGAATTACCACGGGATGGTCGTCATCCTCAGATTGTAGTCAGTCATTAGTCTTAGACGGTACTTTTACAACAAAGTTTTCTATCTGGTGACCAAAATGCCTCCAGACGGCACTGAAGTGCTGAGAATTACCACGGAATGGTCATCATCCTCAGATTGTAGTCAGTCATTAGTCTTAGACGGTACTTTTACAACAAAGTTTTCTATCTGGTGACCCAACTTGCCTCCAGACGGCACTGAAGTGCTGAGAATTACCACGGGATGGTCGTCATCCTCAGATTGTAGTCAGTCATTAGTCTTAGACGGTACTTTTACAACAAAGTTTTCTATCTGGTGACCCAACTTGCCTCCAGACGGCACTGAAGTGCTGAGAATTACCACAGGATGGTCGTCATCCTCAGATGGTAGTCAGTCGTTGGTCTTAGACGGTACTTTTACAACAAAGTTTTCTATCCGGTGACCCAACTTGCCTCCAGACGGCACTGAAGTGCTGAGAATTACCACGGGATGGTAGTCATCCTCAGATTGTAGTCAGTCATTGGTCTTAGACGGTGCTTTTACAACAAAGTTTTTTATCTGGTGACCAAAATGCCTCCAGACGGCACTGAAGTGCTGAGAATTACCACGGGATGGTCGTCATCCTCAGATTGTAGTCAGTCATTAGTCTTAGACGGTACTTTTACAACAAAGGTTTCTATCTGGTGACCAAAATGCCTCCAGACGGCACTGAAGTGCTGAGAATTACCACGGGATGGTCGTCATCCTCAGATTGTAGTCAGTCATTAGTCTTAGACGGTACTTTTACAACAAAGTTTTCTATCTGGTGACCCAACTTGCCTCCAGACGGCACTGAAGTGCTGAGAATTACCACGGGATGGTCGTCATCCTCAGATTGTAGTCAGTCATTAGTCTTAGACGGTACTTTTACAACAAAGTTTTCTATCTAGTGACCCAACTTGCCTCCAGACGGCACTGAAGTGCTGAGAATTACCACGGGATGGTCGTCATCCTCAGATTGTAGTCAGTCATTAGTCTTAGACGGTACTTTTACAACAAAGTTTTCTATCTAGTGACCAAAATGCCTCCAGACGGCACTGAAGTGCTGAGAATTACCACGGGATGGTCGTCATCCTCAGATTGTAGTCAGTCATTGGTCTTAGACGGTGCTTTTACAACAAAGTTTTCTATCTGGTGACCAAAATGCCTCCAGACGGCACTGAAGTGCTGAGAATTACCACGGGATGGTCGTCATCCTCAGATTGTAGTCAGTGATTGGTCTTAAACGGTGCTTTTACAACAAAGTTTTCTATCTGGTGACCAAAATGCCTCCAGACGGCACTGAAGTGCTGAGAATTACCACGGGATGGTCGTCATCCTCAGATTGTAGTCAGTCATTAGTCTTAGACGGTACTTTTACAACAAAGTTTTCTATCTGGTGACCAAAATGCCTCCAGACGGCACTGAAGTGCTGAGAATTACCACGGGATGGTCGTCATCCTCAGATTGTAGTCAGTCATTAGTCTTAGACGGTACTTTTACAACAAAGTTTTCTATCTGGTGACCCAACTTGCCTCCAGACGGCACTGAAGTGCTGAGAATTACCACGGGATGGTCGTCATCCTCAGATTGTAGTCAGTCATTTGTCTTAGACGGTACTTTTACAACAAAGTTTTCTATCTGGTGCCCAAAATGCCTCCAGACGGCACTGAAGTGCTGAGAATTACCACGGGATGGTCGTCATCCTCAGATTGTAGTCAGTCATTAGTCTTAGACGGTACTTTTACAACAAAGTTTTCTATCTGGTGACCAAAATGCCTCCAGACGGCACTGAAGTGCTGAGAATTACCACGGGATGGTCATCATCCTCAGATTGTAGTCAGTCATTAGTCTTAGACGGTACTTTTACAACAAAGTTTTCTATCTGGTGACCCAACTTGCCTCCAGACGGCACTGAAGTGCTGAGAATTACCACGGGATGGTCGTCATCCTCAGATTGTAGTCAGTCATTAGTCTTAGACGGTACTTTTACAACAAAGTTTTCTATCTGGTGACCCAACTTGCCTCCAGACGGCACTGAAGTGCTGAGAATTACCACAGGATGGTCGTCATCCTCAGATGGTAGTCAGTCGTTGGTCTTAGACGGTACTTTTACAACAAAGTTTTCTATCCGGTGACCCAACTTGCCTCCAGACGGCACTGAAGTGCTGAGAATTACCACGGGATGGTAGTCATCCTCAGATTGTAGTCAGTCATTGGTCTTAGACGGTGCTTTTACAACAAAGTTTTCTATCTGGTGACCAAAATGCCTCCAGACGGCACTGAAGTGCTGAGAATTACCACGGGATGGTCGTCATCCTCAGATTGTAGTCAGTCATTAGTCTTAGACGGTACTTTTACAACAAAGGTTTCTATCTGGTGACCAAAATGCCTCCAGACGGCACTGAAGTGCTGAGAATTACCACGGGATGGTCGTCATCCTCAGATTGTAGTCAGTCATTAGTCTTAGACGGTACTTTTACAACAAAGTTTTCTATCTGGTGACCCAACTTGCCTCCAGACGGCACTGAAGTGCTGAGAATTACCACGGGATGGTCGTCATCCTCAGATTGTAGTCAGTCATTAGTCTTAGACGGTACTTTTACAACAAAGTTTTCTATCTAGTGACCCAACTTGCCTCCAGACGGCACTGAAGTGCTGAGAATTACCACGGGATGGTCGTCATCCTCAGATTGTAGTCAGTCATTAGTCTTAGACGGTACTTTTACAACAAAGTTTTCTATCTAGTGACCAAAATGCCTCCAGACGGCACTGAAGTGCTGAGAATTACCACGGGATGGTCGTCATCCTCAGATTGTAGTCAGTCATTGGACTTAGACGGTGCTTTTACAACAAAGTTTTCTATCTGGTGACCAAAATGCCTCCAGACGGCACTGAAGTGCTGAGAATTACCACGGGATGGTCGTCATCCTCAGATTGTAGTCAGTGATTGGTCTTAAACGGTGCTTTTACAACAAAGTTTTCTATCTGGTGACCAAAATGCCTCCAGACGGCACTGAAGTGCTGAGAATTACCACGGGATGGTCGTCATCCTCAGATTGTTGTCAGTCATTGGTCTTAGACGGTACTTTTACAACAAAGTTTTCTATCTGGTGTCCAAAATGCCTCCAGACGGCACTGAAGTGCTGAGAATTACCACGGGATGGTCGTCATCCTCAGATTGTAGTCAGTCATTGGTCTTAGACGGTACTTTTACAACAAAGTTTTCTATGTGGTGACCAAAATGCCTCCAGACGGCACTGAAGTGCTGATAATGACCACGGGATGGTCGTCATCCTCAGATTGTAGTCAGTCATTAGTCTTAGACGGTACTTTTACAACAAAGTGTTCTATCTAGTGACCCAACTTGCCTCCAGACGGCACTGAAGTGCTGAGAATTACCACGGGATGGTCGTCATCCTCAGATTGTAGTCAGTCATTGGTCTTAGACGGTGCTTTTACAACAAAGTTTTCTATCTAGTGAACAAAATTACCTCCAGACGGCACTGAAGTGCTGAGAATTACCACGGGATGGTTGTCATGCTCCGATTGTAGTCAGTCATTGGTCTTAGACGGTACTTTTACAACAAAGTTTCTTATCTGCTGACCCAACTTGCATCTAGACGGCACTGAAGTGCCGAGAATTACCACGGGATGGTCGTCATCCTCAGATTGTAGTCAATCATTGGTCTTAGACGGTACTTTTACAACAAAGTTTTCTATCTAGTGACCCAACGTGAATCCAGACGGCACTGAAGTGCTGAGAATTACCACGGGATGGTCGTCATCCTCAGATTGTAGTCAGTCATTGGTCTTAGACGGTGCTTTTACAACAAAGTTTTCTATCTGGTGACCAAAATGCCTCCAGACGGCACTGAAGTGCTGAGAATTACCACGGGATGGTCGTCATCCTCAGATTGTAGTCAGTCATTAGTCTTAGACGGTACTTTTACAACAAAGTTTTCTATCTAGTGACCAAAATGCCTCCAGACGGCACTGAAGTGCTGAGAATTACCACGGGATGGTCGTCATCCTCAGATTGTAGTCAGTCATTGGTCTTAGACGGTGCTTTTACAACAAAGTTTTCTATCTGGTGACCAAAATGCCTCCAGACGGCACTGAAGTGCTGAGAATTACCACGGGATGGTCGTCATCCTCAGATTGTAGTCAGTCATTGGTCTTAAACGGTGCTTTTACAACAAAGTTTTCTATCTGGTGACCAAAATGCCTCCAGACGGCACTGAAGTGCTGAGAATTACCACGGGATGGTCGTCATCCTCAGATTGTAGTCAGTCATTGGTCTTAGACGGTACTTTTACAACAAAGTTTTCTATCTGGTGACCAAAATGCCTCCAGATGGCACTGAAGTGCTGAGAATTACCACGGGATGGTCGTCATCCTCAGATTGTAGTCAGTCATTGGTCTTAGACGGTACTTTTACAACAAAGTTTTCTATCTGGTGACCAAAATGCCTCCAGACGGCACTGAAGTGCTGAGAATTACCACGGGATGGTCGTCATCCTCAGATTGTAGTCAGTCATTAGTCTTAGACGGTACTTTTACAACAAAGTGTTCTATCTAGTGACCCAA
This sequence comes from Ixodes scapularis, assembly GCF_016920785.2. Classification (NCBI taxonomy): domain Eukaryota; kingdom Metazoa; phylum Arthropoda; class Arachnida; order Ixodida; family Ixodidae; genus Ixodes; species Ixodes scapularis. Next base: position 634,419 of record NW_024610257.1, on the reverse strand, counting down.
CTTGCCTCCAGACGGCACTGAAGTGCTGAGAATTACCACGGGATGGTCGTCATCCTCAGATTGTAGTCAGTCATTGGTCTTAGACGGTGCTTTTACAACAAAGTTTTCTATCTAGTGAACAAAATTACCTCCAGACGGCACTGAAGTGCTGAGAATTACCACGGGATGGTTGTCATGCTCCGATTGTAGTCAGTCATTGGTCTTAGACGGTACTTTTACAACAAAGTTTCTTATCTGCTGACCCAACTTGCATCTAGACGGCACTGAAGTGCCGAGAATTACCACGGGATGGTCGTCATCCTCAGATTGTAGTCAATCATTGGTCTTAGACGGTACTTTTACAACAAAATTTTCTATCTAGTGACCCAAATTACCTCCAGACGGCACTGAAGTGCTGAGAATTACCACGGGATGGTCGTCATCCTCAGATTGTAGTCAGTCATTGGTCTTAAACAGTACTTTTACAACAAAGTTTTCTATCTAGTGACCCAAATTACCTCCAGACGGCACTGAAGTGCCGAGAATTATCACAGGATGGTTGTCATCTTCAGATTGTAGTCAGTCATTGGTCTTAGACGGTACTTTTACAACAAAGTTTTTTATCTGCTGACCCAACTTGCTTCCAGACGGCACTGAAGTGCTGAGAATTACCACGGGATGATTGTCATGCTCCGATTGTAGTCAGTCATTGGTCTTAGACGGTACTTTTACAACAAAGTTTTTTATCTGCTGACCCAACTTGCCTCCAGACGGCACTGAAGTGCTGAGAATTACCACGGGATGGTTGTTATGCTCCGATCGTAGTCAGTCATTGGTCTTAGACGGTACTTTTACAACAAAGTTTTTTATCTGCTGACCCAACTTGCTCCAGACAGCACTGAAATGCTGAGAATTACCACGGGATGGTTGTCATGCTCCGATTGTAGTCAGTCATTTTTCTTAGACGGTACTTTTACAACAAAGTTTTCTATCTAGTGAACAAAATTACCTCCAGACGGCACTGAAGTGCTGAGAATTACCACGGGATGGTCGTCATGCTCCGATTGTAGTCAGTCATTGGTCTTAGACGGTACTTTTAAAACAAAGTTTTTTATCTGCTGACCCAACTTGCCTCCAGACAGCACTGAAATGCTGAGAATTACCACGGGATGGTTGTCATGCTCCGATTGTAGTCAGTCATTGGTCTTAGATGGTACTTTTACAACAAAGTTTTCTATCTGGTGACCCAACTTGCCTCCAGACGGCACTGAAGTGCTGAGAATTACCACGGGATGGTCGTCATCCTCAGATTGTAGTCAGTCATTGGTCTTAGACGGTACTTTTACAACAAAGTTTTCTATCTGGTGACCCAACTTGACTCCACGCGGCACTGAAGTGCTGAGAATTACCACGGGATGGTCGTCATCCTCAGATTGTAGTCAGTCATTGGTCTTAGACGGTACTTTTACAACAAAGTTTTTTATCTGCTGACCCAACTTGCCTCCAGACAGCACTGAAATGCTGAGAATTACCACGGGATGGTTGTCATGCTCCGATAGTAGTCAGTCATTGGTCTTAGATGGTACTTTTACAACAAAGTTTTCTATCCGGTGACCAAAATGCCTCCAGACGGCACTGAAGTGCTGAGAATTACCACGGGATGGTCGTCATGCTCAGATTGTAGTCGGTCATTGGTCTTAGACGGTGCTTTTACAACAAAGTTTTCTATCTGGTGACCCAACTTGACTCCACGCGGCACTGAAGTGCTGAGAATTACCACGGGATGGTCGTCATCCTCCGATTGTAGTCAGTCATTGGTCTTAGACGGTACTTTTACAACAAAGTTTTTTATCTGCTGACCCAACTTGCCTCCAGACAGCACTGAAATGCTGAGAATTACCACGGGATGGTTGTCATGCTCCGATTGTAGTCAGTCATTGGTCTTAGATGGTACTTTTACAACAAAGTTTTCTATCTGGTGACCAAAATGCCTCCAGACGGCACTGAAGTGCTGAGAATTACCACGGGATGGTCGTCATCCTCAGATTGTAGTCAGTCATTGGTCTTAGACGGTACTTTTACAACAAAGTTTTCTATCTGGTGACCCAACTTGCCTCCAGACGGCACTGAAGTGCTGAGAATTACCACGGGATGGTCGTCATCCTCAGATTGTAGTCAGTCATTGGTCTTAGACGGTACTTTTACAACAAAGTTTTCTATCTGGTGACCCAACTTGACTCCAGACGGCACTGAAGTGCTGAGAATTACCACGGGATGGTCGTCATCCTCAGATTGTAGTCAGTCATTGGTCTTAGACGGTACTTTTACAACAAAGTTTTCTATCTGGTGACCCAACTTGCCTCCAGACGGCACTGAAGTGCTGAGAATTACCACGGGATGGTCGTCATCCTCAGATTGTAGTCAGTCATTGGTCTTAGACGGTGCTTTTACAACAAAGTTTTCTATCTTCTGACCAAAATGCCTCCAGACGGCACTGAAGTGCTGAGAATTACCACGGGATGGTCGTCATCCTCAGATTGTAGTCAGTCATTAGTCTTAGACGGTACTTTTGCAACAAAGTTTTCTATCTGGTGACCCAACTTGCCTCCAGACGGCACTGAAGTGCTGAGAATTACCACGGGATGGTTGTCATCCTCAGATTGTAGTCAGTCATTCGTCTTAGACGGTACTTTTACAACAGTTTTCTATCTGGTGACCAAAGTGCCTCCAGACGGCACTGAAGTGCTGAGAATTACCACGGGATGGTCGTCATCCTCAGATTGTAGTCAGTCATTAGTCTTAGACGGTACTTTTACAACAAAGTTTTCTATCTGGTGACCCAACTTGCCTCCAGAAGGCACTGAAGTGCTGAGAATTACCACGGGATGGTCGTCATCCTCAGATTGTAGTCAGTCATTAGTCTTAGACGGTACTTTTACAACAAAGTTTTCTATCATGTGACCCAACTTGCCTCCAGACGGCACTGAAGTGCTGAGAATTACCACGGGATGGTCGTCATCCTCAGATTGTAGTCAGTCATTGGTCTTAGACGGTGCTTTTACAACAAAGTTTTCTATCTGGTGACCAAAATGCCTCCAGACGGCACTGAAGTGCTGAGAATTACCACGGGATGGTCGTCATCCTCAGATTGTAGTCAGTCATTAGTCTTAGACGGTACTTTTGTAACAAAGTTTTCTATCTGGTGACCCAACTTGCCTCCAGACGGCACTGAAGTGCTGAGAATTACCACGGGATGGTCGTCATCCTCAGATTGTAGTCAGTCATTGGTCTTAGACGGTACTTTTACATCAAAGTTTTCTATCTGGTGACCAAAATGCCTCCAGACGGCACTGAAGTGCTGAGAATTACCACGGGATGGTCTTCATCCTCAGATTGTAGTCAGTCATTAGTCTTAGACGGTACTTTTACAACAAAGTTTTCTATCTAGTGACCCAACTTGCCTCCAGACGGCACTGAAGTGCTGAGAATTACCACGGGATGGTCGTCATCCTCAGATTGTAGTCAGTCATTGGTCTTAGACGGTACTTTTACAACAAAGTTTTCTATCTGGTGACCAAAATGCCTCCAGACGGTACTGAAGTGCTGAGAATTACCACGGGATGGTCGTCATCCTCAGATTGTAGTCAGTCATTAGTCTTAGACGGTACTTTTACAACAAAGTTTTCTATCTAGTGACCCAACTTGCCTCCAGACGGCACTGAAGTGCTGAGAATTACCACGGGATGGTCGTCATCCTCAGATTGTAGTCAGTCATTAGTCTTAGACGGCACTTTTACAACAAAGTTTTCTATCTGGTGACCAAAATGCCTCCAGACGGCACTGAAGTGCTGAGAATTACCACGGGATGGTCGTCATCCTCAGATTGTAGTCAGTCATTAGTCTTAGACGGTACTTTTACAACAAAGTATTCTATCTGGTGACCCAACTTGCCTCCAGACGGCACTGAAGTGCTGAGAATTACCACGGGATGGTCGTCATCCTCAGATTGTAGTCAGTCATTAGTCTTAGACGGTACTTTTACAACAAAGTTTTCTATCTAGTGACCCAACTTGCCTCCAGACGGCACTGTAGTGCTGAGAATTACCACGGGATGGTCGTCATCCTCAGATTGTAGTCAGTCATTAGTCTTAGACGGTACTTTTACAACAAAGTTTTCTATCTGGTGACCAAAATGCCTCCAGACGGCACTGAAGTGCTGAGAATTACCACGGGATGGTCGTCATCCTCAGATTGTAGTCAGTCATTAGTCTTAGACGGTACTTTTACAACAAAGTTTTCTATCTGGTGACCTAACTTGCCTCCAGACGGCACTGAAGTGCTGAGAATTACCACGGGATGGTCGTCATCCTCAGATTGTAGTCAGTCATTAGTCTTAGACGGTACTTTTACAACAAAGTTTTCTATCTAGTGACCCAACTTGCCTCCAGACGGCACTGAAGTGCTGAGAATTACCACGGGATGGTCGTCATCCTCAGATTGTAGTCAGTCATTAGTCTTAGACGGTACTTTTGTAACAAAGTTTTCTATCTGGTGACCCAACTTGCCTCCAGACGGCACTGAAGTGCTGAGAATTACCACGGGATGGTCGTCATCCTCAGATTGTAGTCAGTCATTGGTCTTAGACGGTACTTTTACATCAAAGTTTTCTATCTGGTGACCAAAATGCCTCCAGACGGCACTGAAGTGCTGAGAATTACCACGGGATGGTCTTCATCCTCAGATTGTAGTCAGTCATTAGTCTTAGACGGTACTTTTACAACAAAGTTTTCTATCTAGTGACCCAACTTGCCTCCAGACGGCACTGAAGTGCTGAGAATTACCACGGGATGGTCGTCATCCTCAGATTGTAGTCAGTCATTGGTCTTAGACGGTACTTTTACAACAAAGTTTTCTATCTGGTGACCAAAATGCCTCCAGACGGTACTGAAGTGCTGAGAATTACCACGGGATGGTCGTCATCCTCAGATTGTAGTCAGTCATTAGTCTTAGACGGTACTTTTACAACAAAGTTTTCTATCTAGTGACCCAACTTGCCTCCAGACGGCACTGAAGTGCTGAGAATTACCACGGGATGGTCGTCATCCTCAGATTGTAGTCAGTCATTAGTCTTAGACGGCACTTTTACAACAAAGTTTTCTATCTGGTGACCAAAATGCCTCCAGACGGCACTGAAGTGCTGAGAATTACCACGGGATGGTCGTCATCCTCAGATTGTAGTCAGTCATTAGTCTTAGACGGTACTTTTACAACAAAGTATTCTATCTGGTGACCCAACTTGCCTCCAGACGGCACTGAAGTGCTGAGAATTACCACGGGATGGTCGTCATCCTCAGATTGTAGTCAGTCATTAGTCTTAGACGGTACTTTTACAACAAAGTTTTCTATCTAGTGACCCAACTTGCCTCCAGACGGCACTGTAGTGCTGAGAATTACCACGGGATGGTCGTCATCCTCAGATTGTAGTCAGTCATTAGTCTTAGACGGTACTTTTACAACAAAGTTTTCTATCTGGTGACCAAAATGCCTCCAGACGGCACTGAAGTGCTGAGAATTACCACGGGATGGTCGTCATCCTCAGATTGTAGTCAGTCATTAGTCTTAGACGGTACTTTTACAACAAAGTTTTCTATCTGGTGACCTAACTTGCCTCCAGACGGCACTGAAGTGCTGAGAATTACCACGGGATGGTCGTCATCCTCAGATTGTAGTCAGTCATTAGTCTTAGACGGTACTTTTACAACAAAGTTTTCTATCTAGTGACCCAACTTGCCTCCAGACGGCACTGAAGTGCTGAGAATTACCACGGGATGGTCGTCATCCTCAGATTGTAGTCAGTCATTAGTCTTAGACGGTACTTTTACAACAAAGTTTTCTATCTGGTGACCAAAATGCCTCCAGACGGCACTGAAGTGCTGAGAATTACCACGGGATGGTCGTCATCCTCAGATTGTAGTCAGTCATTGGTCTTAGACGGTACTTTTACAACAAAGTTTTCTATCTGGTGACCCAACTTGCCTCCAGAGGGCACTGAAGTGCTGAGAATTACCACGGGATGGTCGTCATCCTCAGATTGTAGTCAGTCATTAGTCTTAGACGGTACTTTTACAACAAAGTTTTCTATCTGGTGACCCAACTTGCCTCCAGACGGCACTGAAGTGCTGAGAATTACCACGGGATGGTCGTCATCCTCAGATGGTAGTCAGTCGTTAGTCTTAGACGGTACTTTTACAACAAAGTTTTCTATCTGGTGACCCAACTTGCCTCCAGACGGCACTGAAGTGCTGAGAATTACCACGGGATGGTAGTCATCCTCAGATTGTAGTCAGTCATTGGTCTTAGACGGTGCTTTTACAACAAAGTTTTCTATCTGGTGACCAAAATGCCTCCAGACGGCACTGAAGTGCTGAGAATTACCACGGGATGGTCGTCATCCTCAGATTGTAGTCAGTCATTAGTCTTAGACGGTACTTTTACAACAAAGTTTTCTATCTAGTGACCCAACTTGCCTCCAGACGGCACTGAAGTGCTGAGAATTACCACGGGATGGTCGTCATCCTCAGATTGTAGTCAGTCATTGGTCTTAGACGGTGCTTTTACAACAAAGTTTTCTATCTGGTGACCAAAATGCCTCCAGACGGCACTGAAGTGCTGACAATTACCACGGGATAGTCGTCATCCTCAGATTGTAGTCAGTCATTGGTCTTAGACGGTACTTTTGCAACAAAGTTTTCTATCTAGTGACCCAACGTGAATCCAGACGGCACTGAAGTGCTGAGAATTACCACAAGATGGTCGTCATCCTCAGATTGTAGTCAGTCATTGGTCTTAGACGGTGCTTTTACAACAAAGTTTTCTATCTGGTGACCAAAATGCCTCCAGACGGCACTGAAGTGCTGAGAATTACCACGGGATGGTCGTCATCCTCAGATTGTAGTCAGTCATTAGTCTTAGAGGGTACTTTTACAACAAATTTTTCTATCTAGTGACCAAAATGCCTCCAGACGGCACTGAAGTGCTGAGAATTACCACGGGATGGTCGTCATCCTCAGATTGTAGTCAGTCATTGGTCTTAGACGGTGCTTTTACAACAAAGTTTTCTATCTGGTGACCAAAATGCCTCCAGACGGCACTGAAGTGCTGAGAATTACCACGGGATGGTCGTCATCCTCAGATTGTAGTCAGTCATTGGTCTTAAACGGCGCTTTTACAACAAAGTTTTCTATCTGGTGACCAAAATGCCTCCAGACGGCACTGAAGTGCTGAGAATTACCACGGGATGGTCGTCATCCTCAGATTGTAGTCAGTCATTGGTCTTAGACGGTACTTTTACAACAAAGTTTTCTATCTGGTGACCAAAATGCCTCCAGACGGCACTGAAGTGCTGAGAATTACCACGGGATGGTCGTCATCCTCAGATTGTAGTCAGTCATTGGTCTTAGACGGTACTTTTACAACAAAGTTTTCTATCTGGTGACCAAAATGCCTCCAGACGGCACTGAAGTGCTGAGAATTACCACGGGATGGTCGTCATCCTCAGATTGTAGTCAGTCATTAGTCTTAGACGGTACTTTTACAACAAAGTGTTCTATCTAGGGACCCAACTTGCCTCCAGACGGCACTGAAGTGCTGAGAATTACCACGGGATGGTCGTCATCCTCAGATTGTAGTCAGTCATTGGTCTTAGACGGTGCTTTTACAACAAAGTTTTCTATCTGGTGACCAAAATGCCTCCAGACGGCACTGAAGTGCTGAGAATTACCACGGGATGGTCGTCATCCTCAGATTGTAGTCAGTCATTAGTCTTAGACGGTACTTTTACAACAAAGTTTTCTATCCGGTGACCCAACTTGCCTCCAGACGGCACTGAAGTGCTGAGAATTACCACGGGATGGTCGTCATCCTCAGATTGTAGTCAGTCATTGGTCTTAGACGGTGCTTTTACAACAAAGTTTTCTATCTGGTGACCAAAATGCCTCCAGACGGCACTGAAGTGCTGAGAATTACCACGGGATGGTCGTCATCCTCAGATTGTAGTCAGTCATTGGTCTTAGACGGTGCTTTTACAACAAAGTTTTCTATCTGGTGACCAAAATGCCTCCAGACGGCACTGAAGTGCTGAGAATTACCACGGGATGGTCGTCATCCTCAGATTGTAGTCAGTCATTAGTCTTAGACGGTACTTTTACAACAAAGTTTTCTATCTGGTGACCTAACTTGCCTCCAGACGGCACTGAAGTGCTGAGAATTACCACGGGATGGTCGTCATCCTCAGATTGTAGTCAGTCATTAGTCTTAGACGGTACTTTTACAACAAAGTTTTCTATCTGGTGACCCAACTTTCCTCCAGACGGCACTGAAGTGCTGAGAATTACCACAGGATGGTCGTCATCCTCAGATGGTAGTCAGTCGTTAGTCTTAGACGGTACTTTTACAACAAAGTTTTCTATCCGGTGACCCAACTTGCCTCCAGACGGCACTGAAGTGCTGAGAATTACCACGGGATGGTAGTCATCCTCAGATTGTAGTCAGTCATTGGTCTTAGACGGTGCTTTTACAACAAAGTTTTCTATCTGGTGACCAAAATGCCTCCAGACGGCACTGAAGTGCTGAGAATTACCACGGGATGGTCGTCATCCTCAGATTGTAGTCAGTCATTAGTCTTAGACGGTACTTTTACAACAAAGGTTTCTATCTGGTGACCAAAATGCCTCCAGACGGCACTGAAGTGCTGAGAATTACCACGGGATGGTCGTCATCCTCAGATTGTAGTCAGTCATTAGTCTTAGACGGTACTTTTACAACAAAGTTTTCTATCTGGTGACCCAACTTGCCTCCAGACGGCACTGAAGTGCTGAGAATTACCACGGGATGGTCGTCATCCTCAGATTGTAGTCAGTCATTAGTCTTAGACGGTACTTTTACAACAAAGTTTTCTATCTAGTGACCCAACTTGCCTCCAGACGGCACTGAAGTGCTGAGAATTACCACGGGATGGTCGTCATCCTCAGATTGTAGTCAGTCATTGGTCTTAGACGGTACTTTTACAACAAAGTTTTCTATCTAGTGACCCAACGTGAATCCAGACGGCACTGAAGTGCTGAGAATTACCACGGGATGGTCGTCATCTTCAGATTGTAGTCAGTCATTGGTCTTAGACGGTGCTTTTACAACAAAGTTTTCTATCTGGTGACCAAAATGCCTCCAGACGGCACTGAAGTGCTGAGAATTACCACGGGATGGTCGTCATCCTCAGATTGTAGTCAGTCATTAGTCTTAGACGGTACTTTTACAACAAAGTTTTCTATCTAGTGACCAAAATGCCTCCAGACGGCACTGAAGTGCTGAGAATTACCACGGGATGGTCGTCATCCTCAGATTGTAGTCAGTCATTGGTCTTAGACGGTGCTTTTACAACAAAGTTTTCTATCTGGTGACCAAAATGCCTCCAGACGGCACTGAAGTGCTGAGAATTACCACGGGATGGTCGTCATCCTCAGATTGTAGTCAGTCATTGGTCTTAAACGGTGCTTTTCCAACAAAGTTTTCTATCTGGTGACCAAAATGCCTCCAGACGGCACTGAAGTGCTGAGAATTACCACGGGATGGTCGTCATCCTCAGATTGTAGTCAGTCATTGGTCTTAGACGGTACTTTTACAACAAAGTTTTCTATCTGGTGACCAAAATGCCTCCAGACGGCACTGAAGTGCTGAGAATTACCACGGGATGGTCGTCATCCTCAGATTGTAGTCAGTCATTGGTCTTAGACGGTACTTTTACAACAAAGTTTTCTATCTGGTGACCAAAATGCCTCCAGACGGCACTGAAGTGCTGAGAATTACCACGGGATGGTCGTCATCCTCAGATTGTAGTCAGTCATTAGTCTTAGACGGTACTTTTACAACAAAGTGTTCTATCTAGTGACCCAACTTGCCTCCAGACGGCACTGAAGTGCTGAGAATTACCACGGGATGGTCGTCATCCTCAGATTGTAGTCAGTCATTGGTCTTAGACGGTGCTTTTACAACAAAGTTTTCTATCTAGTGAACAAAATTACCTCCAGACGGCACTGAAGTGCTGAGAATTACCACGGGATGGTTGTCATGCTCCGATTGTAGTCAGTCATTGGTCTTAGACGGTACTTTTACAACAAAGTTTCTTATCTGCTGACCCAACTTGCATCTAGACGGCACTGAAGTGCCGAGAATTACCACGGGATGGTCGTCATCCTCAGATTGTAGTCAATCATTGGTCTTAGACGGTACTTTTACAACAAAATTTTCTATCTAGTGACCCAAATTACCTCCAGACGGCACTGAAGTGCTGAGAATTACCACGGGATGGTCGTCATCCTCAGATTGTAGTCAGTCATTGGTCTTAAACGGTACTTTTACAACAAAGTTTTCTATCTAGTGACCCAAATTACCTCCAGACGGCACTGAAGTGCCGAGAATTATCACAGGATGGTTGTCATCTTCAGATTGTAGTCAGTCATTGGTCTTAGACGGTACTTTTACAACAAAGTTTTTTATCTGCTGACCCAACTTGCCTCCAGACTGCACTGAAGTGCTGAGAATTACCACGGGATGGTTGTCATGCTCCGATTGTAGTCAGTCATTGGTCTTAGACGGTACTTTTACAACAAAGTTTTTTATCTGCTGACCCAACTTGCCTCCAGACGGCACTGAAGTGCTGAGAATTACCACGGGATGGTTGTCATGCTCCGATCGTAGTCAGTCATTGGTCTTAGACGGTACTTTTACAACAAACTTTTTTATCTGCTGACCCAACTTGCTCCAGACAGCACTGAAATGCTGAGAATTACCACGGGATGGTTGTCATGCTCCGATTGTAGTCAGTCATTTTTCTTAGACGGTACTTTTACAACAAAGTTTTCTATCTAGTGAACAAAATTACCTCCAGACGGCACTGAAGTGCTGAGAATTACCACGGGATGGTCGTCATGCTCCGATTGTAGTCAGTCATTGGTCTTAGACGGTACTTTTAAAACAAAGTTTTTTATCTGCTGACCCAACTTGCCTCCAGACAGCACTGAAATGCTGAGAATTACCACGGGATGGTTGTCATGCTCCGATTGTAGTCAGTCATTGGTCTTAGATGGTACTTTTACAACAAAGTTTTCTATCTGGTGACCCAACTTGCCTCCAGACGGCACTGAAGTGCTGAGAATTACCACGGGATGGTCGTCATCCTCAGATTGTAGTCAGTCATTGGTCTTAGACGGTACTTTTACAACAAAGTTTTTTATCTGGTGACCCAACTTGCCTCCAGACGGCACTGAAGTGCTGAGAATTACCACGGGATGGTCGTCATCCTCAGATTGTAGTCAGTCATTGGTCTTAGACGGTGCTTTTACAACAAAGTTTTCTATCTGGTGACCCAACTTGACTCCACGCGGCACTGAAGTGCTGAGAATTACCACGGGATGGTCGTCATCCTCAGATTGTAGTCAGTCATTGGTCTTAGACGCTATTTTTACAACAAAGTTTTTTATCTGCTGACCCAACTTGCCTCCAGACAGCACTGAAATGCTGAGAATTACCACGGGATGGTTGTCATGCTCCGATAGTAGTCAGTCATTGGTCTTAGATGGTACTTTTACAACAAAGTTTTCTATCCGGTGACCAAAATGCCTCCAGACGGCACTGAAGTGCTGAGAATTACCACGGGATGGTCGTCATCCTCAGATTGTAGTCGGTCATTGGTCTTAGACGGTGCTTTTACAACAAAGTTTTCTATCTGGTGACCCAACTTGACTCCACGCGGCACTGAAGTGCTGAGAATTACCACGGGATGGTCGTCATCCTCCGATTGTAGTCAGTCAATGGTCTTAGACGGTACTTTTACAACAAAGTTTTTTATCTGCTGACCCAACTTGCCTCCAGACAGCACTGAAATGCTGAGAATTACCACGGGATGGTTGTCATGCTCCGATAGTAGTCAGTCATTGGTCTTAGATGGTACTTTTACAACAAAGTTTTCTATCCGGTGACCAAAATGCCTCCAGACGGCACTGAAGTGCTGAGAATTACCACGGGATGGTCGTCATCCTCAGATTGTAGTCAGTCATTAGTCTTAGACGGTACTTTTACAACAAAGTTTTCTATCTAGTGACCCAACTTGCCTCCAGACGGCACTGAAGTGCTGAGAATTACCACGGGATGGTCGTCATCCTCAGATTGTAGTCAGTCATTGGTCTTAGACGGTGCTTTTACAACAAAGATTTCTTGTTGGTGACCAAAATGCCTCCAGACGGCAATGAAGTGCTGAGAATTACCACGGGATGGTCGTCATCCTCAGATTGTAGTCAGTCATTAGTCTTAGACGGTACTTTTACAACAAAGTTTTCTATCTGGTGACCCAACTTGCCTCCAGACGGCACTGAAGTGCTGAGAATTACCACAGGATGGTCGTCATCCTCAGATTGTAGTCAGTCATTGGTCTTAGACGGTACTTTTACAACAAAGTTTTCTATCTGGTGACCAAAATGCCTCCAGACGGCACTGAAGTGCTGAGAATTACCACGGGATGGTCGTCATCCTCAGATTGTAGTCAGTCATTAGTCTTAGACGGTACTTTTACAACAAAGTTTTCTATCTAGTGACCCAACTTGCCTCCAGACGGCACTGAAGTGCTGAGAATTACCACGGGATGGTCGTCATCCTCAGATTGTAGTCAGTCATTAGTCTTAGACGGTACTTTTACAACAAAGTTTTCTATCTAGTGACCCAACTTGCCTCCAGACGGCACTGAAGTGCTGAGAATTACCACGGGATGGTCGTCATCCTCAGATTATAGTCAGTCATTAGTCTTAGACGGTACTTTTACAACAAAGTTTTCTATCTGGTGACCAAAATGCCTCCAGACGGCACTGAAGTGCTGAGAATTACCACGGGATGGTCGTCATCCTCAGATTGTAGTCAGTCATTAGTCTTAGACGGTACTTTTACAACAAAGTTTTCTATCTGGTGACCTAACTTGCCTCCAGACGGCACTGAAGTGCTGAGAATTACCACGGGATGGTCGTCATCCTCAGATTGTAGTCAGTCATTAGTCTTAGACGGTACTTTTACAACAAAGCTTTCTATCTAGTGACCCAACTTGCCTCCAGACGGCACTGAAGTGCTGAGAATTACCACGGGATGGTCGTCATCCTCAGATTGTAGTCAGTCATTAGTCTTAGATGGTACTTTTACAACAAAGTTTTCTATCTGGTGCCCAAAATGCCTCCAGACGGCACTGAAGTGCTGAGAATTACCACGGGATGGTCGTCATCCTCAGATTGTAGTCAGTCATTAGTCTTAGACGGTACTTTTACAACAAAGTTTTCTATCTGGTGACCAAAATGCCTCCAGACGGCACTGAAGTGCTGAGAATTACCACGGGATGGTCATCATCCTCAGATTGTAGTCAGTCATTAGTCTTAGACGGTACTTTTACAACAAAGTTTTCTATCTGGTGACCCAACTTGCCTCCAGACGGCACTGAAGTGGTGAGAATTACCACGGGATGGTCGTCATCCTCAGATTGTAGTCAGTCATTAGTCTTAGACGGTACTTTTACAACAAAGTTTTCTATCTGGTGACCCAACTTGCCTCCAGACGGCACTGAAGTGCTGAGAATTACCACAGGATGGTCGTCATCCTCAGATGGTAGTCAGTCGTTAGTCTTAGACGGTACTTTTACAACAAAGTTTTCTATCCGGTGACCCAACTTGCCTCCAGACGGCACTGAAGTGCTGAGAATTACCACGGGATGGTAGTCATCCTCAGATTGTAGTCAGTCATTGGTCTTAGACGGTGCTTTTACAACAAAGTTTTCTATCTGGTGACCAAAATGCCTCCAGACGGCACTGAAGTGCTGAGAATTACCACGGGATGGTCGTCATCCTCAGATTGTAGTCAGTCATTAGTCTTAGACGGTACTTTTACAACAAAGGTTTCTATCTGGTGACCAAAATGCCTCCAGACGGCACTGAAGTGCTGAGAATTACCACGGGATGGTCGTCATCCTCAGATTGTAGTCAGTCATTAGTCTTAGACGGTACTTTTACAACAAAGTTTTCTCTCTGGTGACCCAACTTGCCTCCAGACGGCACTGAAGTGCTGAGAATTACCACGGGATGGTCGTCATCCTCAGATTGTAGTCAGTCATTAGTCTTAGACGGTACTTTTACAACAAAGTTTTCTATCTAGTGACCCAACTTGCCTCCAGACGGCACTGAAGTGCTGAGAATTACCACGGGATGGTCGTCATCCTCAGATTGTAGTCAGTCATTAGTCTTAGACGGTACTTTTACAACAAAGTTTTCTATCTAGTGACCAAAATGCCTCCAGACGGCACTGAAGTGCTGAGAATTACCACGGGATGGTCGTCATCCTCAGATTGTAGTCAGTCATTGGTCTTACACGGTGCTTTTACAACAAAGTTTTCTATCTGGTGACCAAAATGCCTCCAGACGGCACTGAAGTGCTGAGAATTACCACGGGATGGTCGTCATCCTCAGATTGTAGTCAGTCATTGGTCTTAAACGGTGCTTTTACAACAAAGTTTTCTATCTGGTGACCAAAATGCCTCCAGACGGCACTGAAGTGCTGAGAATTACCACGGGATGGTCGTCATCCTCAGATTGTAGTCAGTCATTGGTCTTAGACGGTACTTTTACAACAAAGTTTTCTATCTGGTGACCAAAATGCCTCCAGACGGCACTGAAGTGCTGAGAATTACCACGGGATGGTCGTCATCCTCAGATTGTAGTCAGTCATTGGTCTTAGACGGTACTTTTACAACAAAGTTTTCTATCTGGTGACCAAAATGCCTCCAGACGGCACTGAAGTGCTGATAATGACCACGGGATGGTCGTCATCCTCAGATTGTAGTCAGTCATTAGTCTTAGACGGTACTTTTACAACAAAGTGTTCTATCTAGTGACCCAACTTGCCTCCAGACGGCACTGAAGTGCTGAGAATTACCACGGGATGGTCGTCATCCTCAGATTGTAGTCAGTCATTGGTCTTAGACGGTGCTTTTACAACAAAGTTTTCTATCTAGTGAACAAAATTACCTCCAGACGGCACTGAAGTGCTGAGAATTACCACGGGATGGTTGTCATGCTCCGATTGTAGTCAGTCATTGGTCTTAGACGGTACTTTTACAACAAAGTTTCTTATCTGCTGACCCAACTTGCATCTAGACGGCACTGAAGTGCCGAGAATTACCACGGGATGGTCGTCATCCTCAGATTGTAGTCAATCATTGGTCTTAGACGGTACTTTTACAACAAAGTTTTCTATCTAGTGACCCAACGTGAATCCAGACGGCACTGAAGTGCTGAGAATTACCACGGGATGGTCGTCATCCTCAGATTGTAGTCAGTCATTGGTCTTAGACGGTGCTTTTACAACAAAGTTTTCTATCTGGTGACCAAAATGCCTCCAGACGGCACTGAAGTGCTGAGAATTACCACGGGATGGTCGTCATCCTCAGATTGTAGTCAGTCATTAGTCTTAGACGGTACTTTTACAACAAAGTTTTCTATCTAGTGACCAAAATGCCTCCAGACGGCACTGAAGTGCTGAGAATTACCACGGGATGGTCGTCATCCTCAGATTGTAGTCAGTCATTGGTCTCAGACGGTGCTTTTACAACAAAGTTTTCTATCTGGTGACCAAAATGCCTCCAGACGGCACTGAAGTGCTGAGAATTACCACGGGATGGTCGTCATCCTCAGATTGTAGTCAGTCATTGGTCTTAGACGGTACTTTTACAACAGAGTTTTCTATCTGGTGACCAAAATGCCTCCAGACGGCACTGAAGTGCTGAGAATTACCACGGGATGGTCGTCATCCTCAGATTGTAGTCAGTCATTGGTCTTAGACGGTACTTTTACAACAAAGTTTTCTATCTGGTGACCAAAATGCCTCCAGACGGCACTGAAGTGCTGAGAATTACCACGGGATGGTCGTCATCCTCAGATTGTAGTCAGTCATTAGTCTTAGACGGTACTTTTACAACAAAGTGTTCTATCTAGTGACCCAACTTGCCTCCAGACGGCACTGAAGTGCTGAGAATTACCACGGGATGGTCGTCATCCTCAGATTGTAGTCAGTCATTGGTCTTAGACGGTGCTTTTACAACAAAGTTTTCTATCTAGTGAACAAAATTACCTCCAGACGGCACTGAAGTGCTGAGAATTACCACGGGATGGTTGTCATGCTCCGATTGTAGTCAGTCATTGGTCTTAGACGGTACTTTTACAACAAAGTTTCTTATCTGCTGACCCAACTTGCATCTAGACGGCACTGAAGTGCCGAGAATTACCACGGGATGGTCGTCATCCTCAGATTGTAGTCAATCATTGGTCTTAGACGGTACTTTTACAACAAAATTTTCTATCTAGTGACCCAAATTACCTCCAGACGGCACTGAAGTGCTGAGAATTACCACGGGATGGTCGTCATCCTCAGATTGTAGTCAGTCATTGGTCTTAAACGGTACTTTTACAACAAAGTTTTCTATCTAGTGACCCAAATTACCTCCAGACGGCACTGAAGTGCCGAGAATTATCACAGGATGGTTGTCATCTTCAGATTGTAGTCAGTCATTGGTTTTAGACGGTACTTTTACAACAAAGTTTTTTATCTGCTGACCCAACTTGCCTCCAGACGGCACTGAAGTGCTGAGAATTACCACGGGATGGTTGTCATGCTCCGATTGTAGTCAGTCATTGGTCTTAGACGGTACTTTTACAACAAAGTTTTTTATCTGCTGACCCAACTTGCCTCCAGACGGCACTGAAGTGCTGAGAATTACCACGGGATGGTTGTTATGCTCCGATCGTAGTCAGTCATTGGTCTTATAACGGTACTTTTACAACAAAGTTTTTTATCTGCTGACCCAACTTGCTCCAGACAGCACTGAAATGCTGAGAATTACCACGGGATGGTTGTCATGCTCCGATTGTAGTCAGTCATTTTTCTTAGACGGTACTTTTACAACAAAGTTTTCTATCTAGTGAACAAAATTACCTCCAGACGGCACTGAAGTGCTGAGAATTACCACGGGATGGTCGTCATGCTCCGATTGTAGTCAGTCATTGGTCTTAGACGGTACTTTTAAAACAAAGTTTTTTATCTGCTGACCCAACTTGCCTCCAGACAGCACTGAAATGCTGAGAATTACCACGGGATGGTTGTCATGCTCCGATTGTAGTCAGTCATTGGTCTTAGATGGTACTTTTACAACAAAGTTTTCTATCTGGTGACCCAACTTGCCTCCAGACGGCACTGAAGTGCTGAGAATTACCACGGGATGGTCGTCATCCTCAGATTGTAGTCAGTCATTGGTCTTAGACGGTACTTTTACAACAAAGTTTTCTATCTGGTGACCCAACTTGACTCCACGCGGCACTGAAGTGCTGAGAATTACCACGGGATGGTCGTCATCCTCAGATTGTAGTCAGTCATTGGTCTTAGACGGTACTTTTACAACAAAGTTTTTTATCTGCTGACCCAACTTGCCTCCAGACAGCACTGAAATGCTGAGAATTACCACGGGATGGTTGTCATGCTCCGATAGTAGTCAGTCATTGGTCTTAGATGGTACTTTTACAACAAAGTTTTCTATCCGGTGACCAAAATGCCTCCAGACGGCACTGAAGTGCTGAGAATTACCACGGGATGGTCGTCATCCTCAGATTGTAGTCGGTCATTGGTCTTAGACGGTGCTTTTACAACAAAGTTTTCTATCTGGTGACCCAACTTGACTCCACGCGGCACTGAAGTGCTGAGAATTACCACGGGATGGTCGTCATCCTCAGATTGTAGTCAGTCATTGGTCTTAGACGGTACTTTTACAACAAAGTTTTCTATCTAGTGACCCAACGTGAATCCAGACGGCACTGAAGTGCTGAGAATTACCACGGGATGGTCGTCATCTTCAGATTGTAGTCAGTCATTGGTCTTAGACGGTGCTTTTACAACAAAGTTTTCTATCTGGTGACCAAAATGCCTCCAGACGGCACTGAAGTGCTGAGAATTACCACGGGATGGTCGTCATCCTCAGATTGTAGTCAGTCATTAGTCTTAGACGGTACTTTTACAACAAAGTTTTCTATCTAGTGACCAAAATGCCTCCAGACGGCACTGAAGTGCTGAGAATTACCACGGGATGGTCGTCATCCTCAGATTGTAGTCAGTCATTGGTCTTAGACGGTGCTTTTACAACAAAGTTTTCTATCTGGTGACCAAAATGCCTCCAGACGGCACTGAAGTGCTGAGAATTACCACGGGATGGTCGTCATCCTCAGATTGTAGTCAGTCATTGGTCTTAAACGGTGCTTTTCCAACAAAGTTTTCTATCTGGTGACCAAAATGCCTCCAGACGGCACTGAAGTGCTGAGAATTACCACGGGATGGTCGTCATCCTCAGATTGTAGTCAGTCATTGGTCTTAGACGGTACTTTTACAACAAAGTTTTCTATCTGGTGACCAAAATGCCTCCAGACGGCACTGAAGTGCTGAGAATTACCACGGGATGGTCGTCATCCTCAGATTGTAGTCAGTCATTGGTCTTAGACGGTACTTTTACAACAAAGTTTTCTATCTGGTGACCAAAATGCCTCCAGACGGCACTGAAGTGCTGAGAATTACCACGGGATGGTCGTCATCCTCAGATTGTAGTCAGTCATTAGTCTTAGACGGTACTTTTACAACAAAGTGTTCTATCTAGTGACCCAACTTGCCTCCAGACGGCACTGAAGTGCTGAGAATTACCACGGGATGGTCGTCATCCTCAGATTGTAGTCAGTCATTGGTCTTAGACGGTGCTTTTACAACAAAGTTTTCTATCTAGTGAACAAAATTACCTCCAGACGGCACTGAAGTGCTGAGAATTACCACGGGATGGTTGTCATGCTCCGATTGTAGTCAGTCATTGGTCTTAGACGGTACTTTTACAACAAAGTTTCTTATCTGCTGACCCAACTTGCATCTAGACGGCACTGAAGTGCCGAGAATTACCACGGGATGGTCGTCATCCTCAGATTGTAGTCAATCATTGGTCTTAGACGGTACTTTTACAACAAAATTTTCTATCTAGTGACCCAAATTACCTCCAGACGGCACTGAAGTGCTGAGAATTACCACGGGATGGTCGTCATCCTCAGATTGTAGTCAGTCATTGGTCTTAAACGGTACTTTTACAACAAAGTTTTCTATCTAGTGACCCAAATTACCTCCAGACGGCACTGAAGTGCCGAGAATTATCACAGGATGGTTGTCATCTTCAGATTGTAGTCAGTCATTGGTCTTAGACGGTACTTTTACAACAAAGTTTTTTATCTGCTGACCCAACTTGCCTCCAGACTGCACTGAAGTGCTGAGAATTACCACGGGATGGTTGTCATGCTCCGATTGTAGTCAGTCATTGGTCTTAGACGGTACTTTTACAACAAAGTTTTTTATCTGCTGACCCAACTTGCCTCCAGACGGCACTGAAGTGCTGAGAATTACCACGGGATGGTTGTCATGCTCCGATCGTAGTCAGTCATTGGTCTTAGACGGTACTTTTACAACAAACTTTTTTATCTGCTGACCCAACTTGCTCCAGACAGCACTGAAATGCTGAGAATTACCACGGGATGGTTGTCATGCTCCGATTGTAGTCAGTCATTTTTCTTA
This sequence comes from Ixodes scapularis, assembly GCF_016920785.2. Lineage (NCBI taxonomy): Eukaryota > Metazoa > Arthropoda > Arachnida > Ixodida > Ixodidae > Ixodes > Ixodes scapularis. Next base: position 614,721 of record NW_024610257.1, on the reverse strand, counting down.
GACGGTACTTTTACAACAAAGTTTTCTATCTAGTGAACAAAATTACCTCCAGACGGCACTGAAGTGCTGAGAATTACCACGGGATGGTCGTCATGCTCCGATTGTAGTCAGTCATTGGTCTTAGACGGTACTTTTAAAACAAAGTTTTTTATCTGCTGACCCAACTTGCCTCCAGACAGCACTGAAATGCTGAGAATTACCACGGGATGGTTGTCATGCTCCGATTGTAGTCAGTCATTGGTCTTAGATGGTACTTTTACAACAAAGTTTTCTATCTGGTGACCCAACTTGCCTCCAGACGGCACTGAAGTGCTGAGAATTACCACGGGATGGTCGTCATCCTCAGATTGTAGTCAGTCATTGGTCTTAGACGGTACTTTTACAACAAAGTTTTCTATCTGGTGACCCAACTTGCCTCCAGACGGCACTGAAGTGCTGAGAATTACCACGGGATGGTCGTCATCCTCAGATTGTAGTCAGTCATTGGTCTTAGACGGTGCTTTTACAACAAAGTTTTCTATCTGGTGACCCAACTTGACTCCACGCGGCACTGAAGTGCTGAGAATTACCACGGGATGGTCGTCATCCTCAGATTGTAGTCAGTCATTGGTCTTAGACGCTATTTTTACAACAAAGTTTTTTATCTGCTGACCCAACTTGCCTCCAGACAGCACTGAAATGCTGAGAATTACCACGGGATGGTTGTCATGCTCCGATAGTAGTCAGTCATTGGTCTTAGATGGTACTTTTACAACAAAGTTTTCTATCCGGTGACCAAAATGCCTCCAGACGGCACTGAAGTGCTGAGAATTACCACGGGATGGTCGTCATCCTCAGATTGTAGTCGGTCATTGGTCTTAGACGGTGCTTTTACAACAAAGTTTTCTATCTGGTGACCCAACTTGACTCCACGCGGCACTGAAGTGCTGAGAATTACCACGGGATGGTCGTCATCCTCCGATTGTAGTCAGTCAATGGTCTTAGACGGTACTTTTACAACAAAGTTTTTTATCTGCTGACCCAACTTGCCTCCAGACAGCACTGAAATGCTGAGAATTACCACGGGATGGTTGTCATGCTCCGATAGTAGTCAGTCATTGGTCTTAGATGGTACTTTTACAACAAAGTTTTCTATCCGGTGACCAAAATGCCTCCAGACGGCACTGAAGTGCTGAGAATTACCACGGGATGGTCGTCATCCTCAGATTGTAGTCAGTCATTACTCTTAGACGGTACTTTTGTAACAAAGTTTTCTATCTGGTGACCCAACTTGCCTCCAGACGGCACTGAAGTGCTGAGAATTACCACGGGATGGTCGTCATCCTCAGATTGTAGTCAGTCATTGGTCTTAGACGGTACTTTTAGAACAAAGTTTTCTATCTGGTGACCAAAATGCCTCCAGACGGCACTGAAGTGCTGAGAATTACCACGGGATGGTCGTCATCCTCAGATTGTAGTCAGTCATTAGTCTTAGACGGTACTTTTACAACAAAGTTTTCTATCTAGTGACCCAACTTGCCTCCAGACGGCACTGAAGTGCTGAGAATTACCACGGGATGGTCGTCATCCTCAGATTGTAGTCAGTCATTGGTCTTAGACGGTGCTTTTACAACAAAGATTTCTTGTTGGTGACCAAAATGCCTCCAGACGGCAATGAAGTGCTGAGAATTACCACGGGATGGTCGTCATCCTCAGATTGTAGTCAGTCATTAGTCTTAGACGGTACTTTTACAACAAAGTTTTCTATCTGGTGACCCAACTTGCCTCCAGACGGCACTGAAGTGCTGAGAATTACCACAGGATGGTCGTCATCCTCAGATTGTAGTCAGTCATTGGTCTTAGACGGTACTTTTACAACAAAGTTTTCTATCTGGTGACCAAAATGCCTCCAGACGGCACTGAAGTGCTGAGAATTACCACGGGATGGTCGTCATCCTCAGATTGTAGTCAGTCATTAGTCTTAGACGGTACTTTTACAACAAAGTTTTCTATCTAGTGACCCAACTTGCCTCCAGACGGCACTGAAGTGCTGAGAATTACCACGGGATGGTCGTCATCCTCAGATTGTAGTCAGTCATTAGTCTTAGACGGCACTTTTACAACAAAGTTTTCTATCTGGTGACCAAAATGCCTCCAGACGGCACTGAAGTGCTGAGAATGCCCACGGGATGGTCGTCATCCTCAGATTGTAGTCAGTCATTAGTCTTAGACGGTACTTTTACAACAAAGTTTTCTATCTGGTGACCCAACTTGCCTCCAGACGGCACTGAAGTGCTGAGAATTACCACGGGATGGTCGTCATCCTCAGATTGTAGTCAGTCATTAGTCTTAGACGGTACTTTTACAACAAAGTTTTCTATCTAGTGACCCAACTTGCCTCCAGACGGCACTGAAGTGCTGAGAATTACCACGGGATGGTCGTCATCCTCAGATTATAGTCAGTCATTAGTCTTAGACGGTACTTTTACAACAAAGTTTTCTATCTGGTGACCAAAATGCCTCCAGACGGCACTGAAGTGCTGAGAATTACCACGGGATGGTCGTCATCCTCAGATTGTAGTCAGTCATTAGTCTTAGACGGTACTTTTACAACAAAGTTTTCTATCTGGTGACCTAACTTGCCTCCAGACGGCACTGAAGTGCTGAGAATTACCACGGGATGGTCGTCATCCTCAGATTGTAGTCAGTCATTAGTCTTAGACGGTACTTTTACAACAAAGCTTTCTATCTAGTGACCCAACTTGCCTCCAGACGGCACTGAAGTGCTGAGAATTACCACGGGATGGTCGTCATCCTCAGATTGTAGTCAGTCATTAGTCTTAGACGGTACTTTTACAACAAAGTTTTCTATCTGGTGCCCAAAATGCCTCCAGACGGCACTGAAGTGCTGAGAATTACCACGGGATGGTCGTCATCCTCAGATTGTAGTCAGTCATTAGTCTTAGACGGTACTTTTACAACAAAGTTTTCTATCTGGTGACCAAAATGCCTCCAGACGGCACTGAAGTGCTGAGAATTACCACGGGATGGTCATCATCCTCAGATTGTAGTCAGTCATTAGTCTTAGACGGTACTTTTACAACAAAGTTTTCTATCTGGTGACCCAACTTGCCTCCAGACGGCACTGAAGTGCTGAGAATTACCACGGGATGGTCGTCATCCTCAGATTGTAGTCAGTCATTAGTCTTAGACGGTACTTTTACAACAAAGTTTTCTATCTGGTGACCCAACTTGCCTCCAGACGGCACTGAAGTGCTGAGAATTACCACAGGATGGTCGTCATCCTCAGATGGTAGTCAGTCGTTAGTCTTAGACGGTACTTTTACAACAAAGTTTTCTATCCGGTGACCCAACTTGCCTCCAGACGGCACTGAAGTGCTGAGAATTACCACGGGATGGTAGTCATCCTCAGATTGTAGTCAGTCATTGGTCTTAGACGGTGCTTTTACAACAAAGTTTTCTATCTGGTGACCAAAATGCCTCCAGACGGCACTGAAGTGCTGAGAATTACCACGGGATGGTCGTCATCCTCAGATTGTAGTCAGTCATTAGTCTTAGACGGTACTTTTACAACAAAGGTTTCTATCTGGTGACCAAAATGCCTCCAGACGGCACTGAAGTGCTGAGAATTACCACGGGATGGTCGTCATCCTCAGATTGTAGTCAGTCATTAGTCTTAGACGGTACTTTTACAACAAAGTTTTCTCTCTGGTGACCCAACTTGCCTCCAGACGGCACTGAAGTGCTGAGAATTACCACGGGATGGTCGTCATCCTCAGATTGTAGTCAGTCATTAGTCTTAGACGGTACTTTTACAACAAAGTTTTCTATCTAGTGACCCAACTTGCCTCCAGACGGCACTGAAGTGCTGAGAATTACCACGGGATGGTCGTCATCCTCAGATTGTAGTCAGTCATTAGTCTTAGACGGTACTTTTACAACAAAGTTTTCTATCTAGTGACCAAAATGCCTCCAGACGGCACTGAAGTGCTGAGAATTACCACGGGATGGTCGTCATCCTCAGATTGTAGTCAGTCATTGGTCTTACACGGTGCTTTTACAACAAAGTTTTCTATCTGGTGACCAAAATGCCTCCAGACGGCACTGAAGTGCTGAGAATTACCACGGGATGGTCGTCATCCTCAGATTGTAGTCAGTCATTGGTCTTAAACGGTGCTTTTACAACAAAGTTTTCTATCTGGTGACCAAAATGCCTCCAGACGGCACTGAAGTGCTGAGAATTACCACGGGATGGTCGTCATCCTCAGATTGTAGTCAGTCATTGGTCTTAGACGGTACTTTTACAACAAAGTTTTCTATCTGGTGACCAAAATGCCTCCAGACGGCACTGAAGTGCTGAGAATTACCACGGGATGGTCGTCATCCTCAGATTGTAGTCAGTCATTGGTCTTAGACGGTACTTTTACAACAAAGTTTTCTATCTGGTGACCAAAATGCCTCCAGACGGCACTGAAGTGCTGATAATGACCACGGGATGGTCGTCATCCTCAGATTGTAGTCAGTCATTAGTCTTAGACGGTACTTTTACAACAAAGTGTTCTATCTAGTGACCCAACTTGCCTCCAGACGGCACTGAAGTGCTGAGAATTACCACGGGATGGTCGTCATCCTCAGATTGTAGTCAGTCATTGGTCTTAGACGGTGCTTTTACAACAAAGTTTTCTATCTAGTGAACAAAATTACCTCCAGACGGCACTGAAGTGCTGAGAATTACCACGGGATGGTTGTCATGCTCCGATTGTAGTCAGTCATTGGTCTTAGACGGTACTTTTACAACAAAGTTTCTTATCTGCTGACCCAACTTGCATCTAGACGGCACTGAAGTGCCGAGAATTACCACGGGATGGTCGTCATCCTCAGATTGTAGTCAATCATTGGTCTTAGACGGTACTTTTACAACAAAGTTTTCTATCTAGTGACCCAACGTGAATCCAGACGGCACTGAAGTGCTGAGAATTACCACGGGATGGTCGTCATCCTCAGATTGTAGTCAGTCATTGGTCTTAGACGGTGCTTTTACAACAAAGTTTTCTATCTGGTGACCAAAATGCCTCCAGACGGCACTGAAGTGCTGAGAATTACCACGGGATGGTCGTCATCCTCAGATTGTAGTCAGTCATTAGTCTTAGACGGTACTTTTACAACAAAGTTTTCTATCTAGTGACCAAAATGCCTCCAGACGGCACTGAAGTGCTGAGAATTACCACGGGATGGTCGTCATCCTCAGATTGTAGTCAGTCATTGGTCTTAGACGGTGCTTTTACAACAAAGTTTTCTATCTGGTGACCAAAATGCCTCCAGACGGCACTGAAGTGCTGAGAATTACCACGGGATGGTCGTCATCCTCAGATTGTAGTCAGTCATTGGTCTTAGACGGTACTTTTACAACAGAGTTTTCTATCTGGTGACCAAAATGCCTCCAGACGGCACTGAAGTGCTGAGAATTACCACGGGATGGTCGTCATCCTCAGATTGTAGTCAGTCATTGGTCTTAGACGGTACTTTTACAACAAAGTTTTCTATCTGGTGACCAAAATGCCTCCAGACGGCACTGAAGTGCTGAGAATTACCACGGGATGGTCGTCATCCTCAGATTGTAGTCAGTCATTAGTCTTAGACGGTACTTTTACAACAAAGTGTTCTATCTAGTGACCCAACTTGCCTCCAGACGGCACTGAAGTGCTGAGAATTACCACGGGATGGTCGTCATCCTCAGATTGTAGTCAGTCATTGGTCTTAGACGGTGCTTTTACAACAAAGTTTTCTATCTAGTGAACAAAATTACCTCCAGACGGCACTGAAGTGCTGAGAATTACCACGGGATGGTTGTCATGCTCCGATTGTAGTCAGTCATTGGTCTTAGACGGTACTTTTACAACAAAGTTTCTTATCTGCTGACCCAACTTGCATCTAGACGGCACTGAAGTGCCGAGAATTACCACGGGATGGTCGTCATCCTCAGATTGTAGTCAATCATTGGTCTTAGACGGTACTTTTACAACAAAATTTTCTATCTAGTGACCCAAATTACCTCCAGACGGCACTGAAGTGCTGAGAATTACCACGGGATGGTCGTCATCCTCAGATTGTAGTCAGTCATTGGTCTTAAACGGTACTTTTACAACAAAGTTTTCTATCTAGTGACCCAAATTACCTCCAGACGGCACTGAAGTGCCGAGAATTATCACAGGATGGTTGTCATCTTCAGATTGTAGTCAGTCATTGGTTTTAGACGGTACTTTTACAACAAAGTTTTTTATCTGCTGACCCAACTTGCCTCCAGACGGCACTGAAGTGCTGAGAATTACCACGGGATGGTTGTCATGCTCCGATTGTAGTCAGTCATTGGTCTTAGACGGTACTTTTACAACAAAGTTTTTTATCTGCTGACCCAACTTGCCTCCAGACGGCACTGAAGTGCTGAGAATTACCACGGGATGGTTGTTATGCTCCGATCGTAGTCAGTCATTGGTCTTATAACGGTACTTTTACAACAAAGTTTTTTATCTGCTGACCCAACTTGCTCCAGACAGCACTGAAATGCTGAGAATTACCACGGGATGGTTGTCATGCTCCGATTGTAGTCAGTCATTTTTCTTAGACGGTACTTTTACAACAAAGTTTTCTATCTAGTGAACAAAATTACCTCCAGACGGCACTGAAGTGCTGAGAATTACCACGGGATGGTCGTCATGCTCCGATTGTAGTCAGTCATTGGTCTTAGACGGTACTTTTAAAACAAAGTTTTTTATCTGCTGACCCAACTTGCCTCCAGACAGCACTGAAATGCTGAGAATTACCACGGGATGGTTGTCATGCTCCGATTGTAGTCAGTCATTGGTCTTAGATGGTACTTTTACAACAAAGTTTTCTATCTGGTGACCCAACTTGCCTCCAGACGGCACTGAAGTGCTGAGAATTACCACGGGATGGTCGTCATCCTCAGATTGTAGTCAGTCATTGGTCTTAGACGGTACTTTTACAACAAAGTTTTCTATCTGGTGACCCAACTTGACTCCACGCGGCACTGAAGTGCTGAGAATTACCACGGGATGGTCGTCATCCTCAGATTGTAGTCAGTCATTGGTCTTAGACGGTACTTTTACAACAAAGTTTTTTATCTGCTGACCCAACTTGCCTCCAGACAGCACTGAAATGCTGAGAATTACCACGGGATGGTTGTCATGCTCCGATAGTAGTCAGTCATTGGTCTTAGATGGTACTTTTACAACAAAGTTTTCTATCCGGTGACCAAAATGCCTCCAGACGGCACTGAAGTGCTGAGAATTACCACGGGATGGTCGTCATCCTCAGATTGTAGTCGGTCATTGGTCTTAGACGGTGCTTTTACAACAAAGTTTTCTATCTGGTGACCCAACTTGACTCCACGCGGCACTGAAGTGCTGAGAATTACCACGGGATGGTCGTCATCCTCCGATTGTAGTCAGTCATTGGTCTTAGACGGTACTTTTACAACAAAGTTTTTTATCTGCTGACCCAACTTGCCTCCAGACAGCACTGAAATGCTGAGAATTACCACGGGATGGTTGTCATGCTCCGATTGTAGTCAGTCATTGGTCTTAGATGGTACTTTTACAACAAAGTTTTCTATCTGGTGACCAAAATGCCTCCAGACGGCACTGAAGTGCTGAGAATTACCACGGGATGGTCGTCATCCTGAGATTGTAGTCAGTCATTGGTCTTAGACGGTACTTTTACAACAAAGTTTTCTATCTAGTGACCAAAATGCCTCCAGACGGCACTGAAGTGCTGAGAATTACCACGGGATGGTCGTCATCCTCAGATTGTAGTCAGTCATTGGTCTTAGACGGTGCTTTTACAACAAAGTTTTCTATCTGGTGACCAAAATGCCTCCAGACGGCACTGAAGTGCTGAGAATTACCACGGGATGGTCGTCATCCTCAGATTGTAGTCAGTCATTGGTCTTAAACGGTGCTTTTACAACAAAGTTTTCTATCTGGTGACCAAAATGCCTCCAGACGGCACTGAAGTGCTGAGAATTACCACGGGATGGTCGTCATCCTCAGATTGTAGTCAGTCATTGGTCTTAGACGATACTTTTACAACAAAGTTTTCTATCTGGTGACCAAAATGCCTCCAGACGGCACTGAAGTGCTGAGAATTACCACGGGATGGTCGTCATCCTCAGATTGTAGTCAGTCATTGGTCTTAGACGGTACTTTTACAACAAAGCTTTCTATCTGGTGACCAAAATGCCTCCAGACGGCACTGAAGTGCTGATAATGACCACGGGATGGTCGTCATCCTCAGATTGTAGTCAGTCATTAGTCTTAGACGGTACTTTTACAACAAAGTGTTCTATCTAGTGACCCAACTTGCCTCCAGACGGCACTGAAGTGCTGAGAATTACCACGGGATGGTCGTCATCCTCAGATTGTAGTCAGTCATTGGTCTTAGACGGTGCTTTTACAACAAAGTTTTCTATCTAGTGAACAAAATTACCTCCAGACGGCACTGAAGTGCTGAGAATTACCACGGGATGGTTGTCATGCTCCGATTGTAGTCAGTCATTGGTCTTAGACGGTACTTTTACAACAAAGTTTCTTATCTGCTGACCCAACTTGCATCTAGACGGCACTGAAGTGCCGAGAATTACCACGGGATGGTCGTCATCCTCAGATTGTAGTCAATCATTGGTCTTAGACGGTACTTTTACAACAAAGTTTTCGATCTAGTGACCCAACGTGAATCCAGACGGCACTGAAGTGCTGAGAATTACCACGGGATGGTCGTCATCCTCAGATTGTAGTCAGTCATTGGTCTTAGACGGTGCTTTTACAACAAAGTTTTCTATCTGGTGACCAAAATGCCTCCAGACGGCACTGAAGTGCTGAGAATTACCACGGGATAGTCGTCATCCTCAGATTGTAGTCAGTCATTAGTCTTAGACGGTACTTTTACAACAAAGTTTTCTATCTAGTGACCAAAATGCCTCCAGACGGCACTGAAGTGCTGAGAATTACCACGGGATGGTCGTCATCCTCAGATTGTAGTCAGTCATTGGTCTTAGACGGTGCTTTTACAACAAAGTTTTCTATCTGGTGACCAAAATGCCTCCAGACGGCACTGAAGTGCTGAGAATTACCACGGGATGGTCGTCATCCTCAGATTGTAGTCAGTCATTGGTCTTAAACGGTGCTTTTACAACAAAGTTTTCTATCTGGTGACCAAAATGCCTCCAGACGGCACTGAAGTGCTGAGAATTACCACGGGATGGTCGTCATCCTCAGATTGTAGTCAGTCATTGGTCTTAGACGGTACTTTTACAACAAAGTTTTCTATCTGGTGACCAAAATGCCTCCAGACGGCACTGAAGTGCTGAGAATTACCACGGGATGGTCGTCATCCTCAGATTGTAGTCAGTCATTGGTCTTAGACGGTACTTTTACAACAAAGTTTTCTATCTGGTGACCAAAATGCCTCCAGACGGCACTGAAGTGCTGAGAATTTCCACGGGATGGTCGTCATCCTCAGATTGTAGTCAGTCATTAGTCTTAGACGGTACTTTTACAACAAAGTGTTCTATCTAGTGACCCAACTTGCCTCCAGACGGCACTGAAGTGCTGAGAATTACCACGGGATGGTCGTCATCCTCAGATTGTAGTCAGTCATTGGTCTTAGACGGTGCTTTTACAACAAAGTTTTCTATCTAGTGAACAAAATTACCTCCAGACGGCACTGAAGTGCTGAGAATTACCACGGGATGGTTGTCATGCTCCGATTGTAGTCAGTCATTGGTCTTAGACGGTACTTTTACAACAAAGTTTCTTATCTGCTGACCCAACTTGCATCTAGACGGCACTGAAGTGCCGAGAATTACCACGGGATGGTCGTCATCCTCAGATTGTAGTCAATCATTGGTCTTAGACGGTACTTTTACAACAAAATTTTCTATCTAGTGACCCAAATTACCTCCAGACGGCACTGAAGTGCTGAGAATTACCACGGGATGGTCGTCATCCTCAGATTGTAGTCAGTCATTGGTCTTAAACGGTACTTTTACAACAAAGTTTTCTATCTAGTGACCCAAATTACCTCCAGACGGCACTGAAGTGCCGAGAATTATCACAGGATGGTTGTCATCTTCAGATTGTAGTCAGTCATTGGTCTTAGACGGTACTTTTACAACAAAGTTTTTTATCTGCTGACCCAACTTGCCTCCAGACGGCACTGAAGTGCTGAGAATTACCACGGGATGGTTGTCATGCTCCGATTGTAGTCAGTCATTGGTCTTAGACGGTACTTTTACAACAAAGTTTTTTATCTGCTGACCCAACTTGCCTCCAGACGGCACTGAAGTGCTGAGAATTACCACGGGATGGATGTTATGCTCCGATCGTAGTCAGTCATTGGTCTTAGACGGTACTTTTACAACAAAGTTTTTTATCTGCTGACCCAACTTGCTCCAGACAGCACTGAAATGCTGAGAATTACCACGGGATGGTTGTCATGCTCCGATTGTAGTCAGTCATTTTTCTTAGACGGTACTTTTACAACAAAGTTTTCTATCTAGTGAACAAAATTACCTCCAGACGGCACTGAAGTGCTGAGAATTACCACGGGATGGTCGTCATGCTCCGATTGTAGTCAGTCATTGGTCTTAGACGGTACTTTTAAAACAAAGTTTTTTATCTGCTGACCCAACTTGCCTCCAGACAGCACTGAAATGCTGAGAATTACCACGGGATGGTTGTCATGCTCCGATTGTAGTCAGTCATTGGTCTTAGATGGTACTTTTACAACAAAGTTTTCTATCTGGTGACCCAACTTGCCTCCAGACGGCACTGAAGTGCTGAGAATTACCACGGGATGGTCGTCATCCTCAGATTGTAGTCAGTCATTGGTCTTAGACGGTACTTTTACAACAAAGTTTTCTATCTGGTGACCCAACTTGACTCCACGCGGCACTGAAGTGCTGAGAATTACCACGGGATGGTCGTCATCCTCAAATTGTAGTCAGTCATTGGTCTTAGACGGTACTTTTACAACAAAGTTTTTTATCTGCTGACCCAACTTGCCTCCAGACAGCACTGAAATGCTGAGAATTACCACGGGATGGTTGTCATGCTCCGATAGTAGTCAGTCATTGGTCTTAGATGGTACTTTTACAACAAAGTTTTCTATCCGGTGACCAAAATGCCTCCAGACGGCACTGAAGTGCTGAGAATTACCACGGGATGGTCGTCATCCTCAGATTGTAGTCGGTCATTGGTCTTAGACGGTGCTTTTACAACAAAGTTTTCTATCTGGTGACCCAACTTGACTCCACGCGGCACTGAAGTGCTGAGAATTACCACGGGATGGTCGTCATCCTCCGATTGTAGTCAGTCATTGGTCTTAGACGGTACTTTTACAACAAAGTTTTTTATCTGCTGACCCAACTTGCCTCCAGACAGCACTGAAATGCTGAGAATTACCACGGGATGGTTGTCATGCTCCGATTGTAGTCAGTCATTGGTCTTAGATGGTACTTTTACAACAAAGTTTTCTATCTGGTGACCAAAATGCCTCCAGACGGCACTGAAGTGCTGAGAATTACCACGGGATGGTCGTCATCCTCAGATTGTAGTCAGTCATTGGTCTTAGACGGTACTTTTACAACAAAGTTTTCTATCTGGTGACCCAACTTGCCTCCAGACGGCACTCAAGTGCTGAGAATTACCACGGGATGGTCGTCATCCTCAGATTGTAGTCAGTCATTGGTCTTAGACGGTACTTTTACAACAAAGTTTTCTATCTGGTGACCCAACTTGACTCCAGACGGCACTGAAGTGCTGAGAATTACCACGGGATGGTCGTCATCCTCAGATTGTAGTCAGTCATTGGTCTTAGACGGTACTTTTACAACAAAGTTTTCTATCTGGTGACCCAACTTGCCTCCAGACGGCACTGAAGTGCTGAGAATTACCACGGGATGGTCGTCATCCTCAGATTGTAGTCAGTCATTGGTCTTAGACGGTGCTTTTACAACAAAGTTTTCTATCTGGTGACCAAAATGCCTCCAGACGGCACTGAAGTGCTGAGAATTACCACGGGATGGTCGTCATCCTCAGATTGTAGTCAGTCATTGGTCTTAGACGGTGCTTTTACAACAAAGTTTTCTATCTGGTGACCAAAATGCCTCCAGACGGCACTGAAGTGCTGAGAATTACCACGGGATGGTCGTCATCCTCAGATTGTAGTCAGTCATTAGTCTTAGACGGTACTTTTACAACAAAGTTTTCTATCTAGTGACCCAACTTGCCTCCAGACGGCACTGTAGTGCTGAGAATTACCACGGGATGGTCGTCATCCTCAGATTGTAGTCAGTCATTAGTCTTAGACGGTACTTTTACAACAAAGTTTTCTATCTGGTGACCAAATTACCTCCAGACGGCACTGAAGTGCCGAGAATTATCACAGGATGGTTGTCATCTTCAGATTGTAGTCAGTCATTGGTCTTAGACGGTACTTTTACAACAAAGTTTTTTATCTGCTGACCCAACTTGCCTCCAGACGGCACTGAAGTGCTGAGAATTACCACGGGATGGTTGTCATGCTCCGATTGTAGTCAGTCATTGGTCTTAGACGGTACTTTTACAACAAAGTTTTTTATCTGCTGACCCAACTTGCCTCCAGACGGCACTGAAGTGCTGAGAATTACCACGGGATGGATGTTATGCTCCGATCGTAGTCAGTCATTGGTCTTAGACGGTACTTTTACAACAAAGTTTTTTATCTGCTGACCCAACTTGCTCCAGACAGCACTGAAATGCTGAGAATTACCACGGGATGGTTGTCATGCTCCGATTGTAGTCAGTCATTTTTCTTAGACGGTACTTTTACAACAAAGTTTTCTATCTAGTGAACAAAATTACCTCCAGACGGCACTGAAGTGCTGAGAATTACCACGGGATGGTCGTCATGCTCCGATTGTAGTCAGTCATTGGTCTTAGACGGTACTTTTAAAACAAAGTTTTTTATCTGCTGACCCAACTTGCCTCCAGACAGCACTGAAATGCTGAGAATTACCACGGGATGGTTGTCATGCTCCGATTGTAGTCAGTCATTGGTCTTAGATGGTACTTTTACAACAAAGTTTTCTATCTGGTGACCCAACTTGCCTCCAGACGGCACTGAAGTGCTGAGAATTACCACGGGATGGTCGTCATCCTCAGATTGTAGTCAGTCATTGGTCTTAGACGGTACTTTTACAACAAAGTTTTCTATCTGGTGACCCAACTTGACTCCACGCGGCACTGAAGTGCTGAGAATTACCACGGGATGGTCGTCATCCTCAAATTGTAGTCAGTCATTGGTCTTAGACGGTACTTTTACAACAAAGTTTTTTATCTGCTGACCCAACTTGCCTCCAGACAGCACTGAAATGCTGAGAATTACCACGGGATGGTTGTCATGCTCCGATAGTAGTCAGTCATTGGTCTTAGATGGTACTTTTACAACAAAGTTTTCTATCCGGTGACCAAAATGCCTCCAGACTTCACTGAAGTGCTGAGAATTACCACGGGATGGTCGTCATCCTCAGATTGTAGTCGGTCATTGGTCTTAGACGGTGCTTTTACAACAAAGTTTTCTATCTGGTGACCCAACTTGACTCCACGCGGCACTGAAGTGCTGAGAATTACCACGGGATGGTCGTCATCCTCCGATTGTAGTCAGTCATTGGTCTTAGACGGTACTTTTACAACAAAGTTTTTTATCTGCTGACCCAACTTGCCTCCAGACAGCACTGAAATGCTGAGAATTACCACGGGATGGTTGTCATGCTCCGATTGTAGTCAGTCATTGGTCTTAGATGGTACTTTTACAACAAAGTTTTCTATCTGGTGACCAAAATGCCTCCAGACGGCACTGAAGTGCTGAGAATTACCACGGGATGGTCGTCATCCTCAGATTGTAGTCAGTCATTGGTCTTAGACGGTACTTTTACAACAAAGTTTTCTATCTGGTGACCCAACTTGCCTCCAGACGGCACTCAAGTGCTGAGAATTACCACGGGATGGTCGTCATCCTCAGATTGTAGTCAGTCATTGGTCTTAGACGGTACTTTTACAACAAAGTTTTCTATCTGGTGACCCAACTTGACTCCAGACGGCACTGAAGTGCTGAGAATTACCACGGGATGGTCGTCATCCTCAGATTGTAGTCAGTCATTGGTCTTAGACGGTACTTTTACAACAAAGTTTTCTATCTGGTGACCCAACTTGCCTCCAGACGGCACTGAAGTGCTGAGAATTACCACGGGATGGTCGTCATCCTCAGATTGTAGTCAGTCATTGGTCTTAGACGGTGCTTTTACAACAAAGTTTTCTATCTGGTGACCAAAATGCCTCCAGACGGCACTGAAGTGCTGAGAATTACCACGGGATGGTCGTCATCCTCAGATTGTAGTCAGTCATTGGTCTTAGACGGTGCTTTTACAACAAAGTTTTCTATCTGGTGACCAAAATGCCTCCAGACGGCACTGAAGTGCTGAGAATTACCACGGGATGGTCGTCATCCTCAGATTGTAGTCAGTCATTAGTCTTAGACGGTACTTTTACAACAAAGTTTTCTATCTAGTGACCCAACTTGCCTCCAGACGGCACTGTAGTGCTGAGAATTACCACGGGATGGTCGTCATCCTCAGATTGTAGTCAGTCATTAGTCTTAGACGGT